>NC_083651.1:25447247-25747247 GCF_963576545.1 Limanda limanda
TGAGAATCAGTGTAATGACCAGTGAACATCTGAAAATTAATATAACTTGAGGAAGAGACAAACTTCAATAGAACAGAACAGAAAGTAAATGATGGCAGCAGAGAGAGAGTTCAGGAAGCGAAGGACCTTTTCTGATGCACACTGAGGGACATACACAGGGCACATAGATAGTGGTCATGTAAATTAGGTTAGATTAGATTAAATAGATTAAATTAAATTGATCTGGAAGGAAAAACTGTGAGTAGTTGGTGCATAGGTTGAAGCCCCTGATATGCAAACTCAAGGACAAAAAAACACGCATGATCTAGAAACGCATTTTCTTCTCTAAAGAGGATGTATCTGACATGAGATGTATCTGTTATGACATGAGACTCTGGGGTAGAGCAGGTTGTCCTCTAACCAGAAGGTTGGCAGTTCGTTCCCACTCTCTCTCAGTCGGCATGCCGAGATGTCATTGGTAAAGATACTGACTCCAAATTGTTTTCCATAGATAAAACATGTATTCTTAAGCGCTTTGCGTGTCTGCGTAAAAACAGACCATTGACCATTTACAACCCCCAAATAATGTTATAATCACATATTTTCTCTCACTTTCAAAGTGCTGACAACACAGATTACTCTGTGCCGATGTGGCCGTCTTACGAGCCCATACCTTTGACTCTTAAACACAAAGTAAAACACACATTTCTACACTTAAATAAACAACAAACACCCATTAGCTCTCAGTCCCGCAGGCAGTTAAAGATTGTGTTAATCTCATAAATCAGTCAGAAACACACGGAAACATCTGATCCCACCATCCTGATTGATTGACTGAATTTACATTATGTACAGTTTGCTGACTATTTTGCAACTTGTGCTGGACCAACAACAGCCTGAGATAGAGATAATGTGCAAAATCTGAGGTCCTAAGGAGGGTTACTATCACTGTGCCTGAACAGAAACCTGTACACGCTGGTGTTATCAGCCCCTCTGGCAATCTGCCATACGGCTGCGGAGAACTACAAATTGTGTGGATGGATAAACTTGTGTTTGTCAAGAAAAAGTTCCAAGTATTTTGTCATGGCCCTGGAAAAGCAATGCCAGTTTGTCTGTTAGTCACTCTTTGGTGCAGACTATGTATAGTAACTTTGCAGCTTTTGGATGGATTCTAAAAAATTTTGAGAAATTCATGGTTGACAGAAGATGAATCTTATTGAGCCTCTGATTTATCCTCTATCTCCACCACATGATTCACAATTGTGGTCCAGACTGAGACTGATGTAAATCTTCTCGCTTCACTCAAAAAATGTTAAACTGCTGTTTTAACCTGCATAAATATTATACGCTCTGAATGAGCTCCCCTTTCCTGCCAGAGGTTGTTGTCTCTGTTTAATAATCTTGAATCTCCTTTATGTTTCTATACAAAAACCAGGAAGTGTCTTTCAGAGGGGAGGTTAAAACATGTATGTGGGGGAGCCGTGTCTCAATGATATCCCACACTGGTTCCAATCCAGCGCTCTGTCCTTTTTTAAGTTGTCTTTCATCACAAGAGTCTGTCTTTAAGCTCACAATCAGCCCTCTCGTCCTCCTTTCTTCTTTTCCTCTCCCACTGTTCTCTTCTTTTTGGGCAACACCCAGATAGAGGCACACCACCCACCTGCCCCTCTCTCTATACTTCTTCAGTACTAGTGACAGTTTGCCAAAGTTTAGTTTCCAGGGTGTCTATATGTAGCTAACCAGAGAAAAACTGGCTTTAAAAAAGCTGACAACTGACAACAAACACAAGAGTAAGACATCGCTCGCTCCATTAATGTTTATGTTAAAAAAAATGAAGATGCATAACCGCTACCTTCTGAATGGGAGTGTGGAAGACTAGCGTGATTAAACGTGGAGGAGGACTAACGTTGTGTGTTCTCTTCTGCAGCAAAACAAAAAAATTAATTTATGGATGTAGTCAAGGCTGAGAAGGCCAATACATTTTGCAGTGCGAGCTGGAGCTGACTTGGGAAGTTATTGTTGTTTTAAGTCAAAGCTTTACAAGTACGTAACATCCGGTTGGTGACACTGGTCAGCTGGCTCTCTTGCTCTCTCTCTCGCTATTCTGTCAGAGAATTTATTCGAGATCGGGGAGGCTCAAACTTAATCTGTAGCATGAAGATTACTTTGTAATACCCTCCCACTTCAGGATTATTTGGGTAGATAAACGGCACAGAGTGACCCTAAAGTCGGGAATGCCACGATCGTCGGAATGGGAAAATCGGGTCTAAAGTGATAATCCAATCTAGTGTGCAGCAGCCTCTAGTTAGCGATTTGCTCTTAGTGTTTAGCATTCTAGCAGCAGATGTTGTTCATAATGTGGAAGTCAGGCTTCTAACTGTGAAATCAACACTTTGTTTTGGGAATGGAAATGGAAAGAAAATACCCTCACAGCAAATCTCTGTTGAATCTAGCCAGAAGTGTTGTATTTCAGGCTTTTATTTAATTTGTCACTTTTCATCTGGTGACCTCCCTTCATCTGAAATTACTTTGGAACAAATCTGCACTCATTTTACTGCAGCCTAACTTTGTGATTTAGAAGGGGAAAATATGTCTGAAATAAATATAATCAAAATCCAAGAGTCTAAAGACATGATAATCAAGGGCATTTGTTTTGCATTGCAGTTAATTAAAAGGAAAAAGCTCAGGACAGGAAGTTTTTATATTGTTTGTGTATTGGTCTTTTCCGAGAAACGTTCTACAGTGTGTTTGTACTTAAACCAAAATCAGTTCAGATCTTTTCAACTATATAGGAAAGTTAACAAAAGAAAAATGCATAATGTTTTTACAGATCTCTTCTTCACAACAACTCAGTCTTTATAACAATTATAGTCAAGGACGACAGTGAAAAGCAATGCAAACAAATACTAATAAATAATACAAATAATGACTATAGATATAATGATGAAACGAAGGCCAACGGCACAGCTGACTGCTGCCTGTGGATGTGCACTGTCACCCTGACACACACACACACACACACACACACACACACACACACACACACACACACACACACACACACAACACACACTGAGAAAAACACTGTAAATATGCAATTATTGATCATTTCAAAAGTTGTATTCATACACATAGTAACAATATTTAACTGAAACGTTCTCTATGTTTGCATGTGTCCACATCATCAAGTTTTGTGTTGGACCACGATTGGTTTACATACTGATTGTGAAGATCAGTATGTTACTGTAAATATAAGGGTTGAGCACAGAAAAAATTGTCCCCTTGAGCAGATGCATGTAAAAACAAACACACATAGTTTGCACAGTAAAGGTCAGATATCCAATTGAAGCAGCAGGATGTGAGGTTGACAAAACACAGCACTTATATACAGGAGGTCTCTGTTTGTTTCCTGTGTTGAACTCATAGTTGTTTCTTTTATCCATGCCCGCTGCACAACCTTAATTGATCAGTCAGTGATAATGAAATGCTCCATTAGAAATTGCACTAAGTTTGTTAAAAACGGCAGCATAGATGTGGTGAATGTGAAGATTTGATCTTCCCTTAAATTAGACCTGCAATAACTTAAGGTTCTGGCCAAGGGGGGTCGCAGAGAAATTCTGAACTCATGACCCATCACTTTTTAAGCTCATCATCATCATCATCATCATCAGAAAAACGTTTGTATAGCCCATATTCACAAATTAGGTGCTACATCCTCTGTCCTTAACCCTTAACACGAGTAAGGAAAACTAATTAAGTTGAGGTGGTTAGCAAAGCAGCAGATAAAGAGCAGTATTATCATTTATTTGAAATGATGTTTGTGTCCAGTATTCAGTGTGCTGTACCTCTGACCCTCTTCTTCAGCTGCTGAGTGCTCTACTGTGTTCACCAGCTGCTCTCCAACTGTGCCTGTGTGCTGTGTCAGGTAGTGAACTAAAAGAGCTAAAATTAGAGTAAACCACAACAATGAAGTTGTGACAGTACAGCTAAGCAATGGGCTTATATGCAAATTAGCATATTTGCATATTTGCACCAGCACCGTGGCATATTTGAATATTTGAATATTTGAATATTTGAATATTTGCACTACTGCACCAATTGCACTATTGTTGTTTTATTTTTCTCTTCATCTGTAAAGATATATATTTACATATATATGTTTTATTTTCTATTTTAAATTTTTGATATTCTATTTTATTCCATTTTATACTATTTTTATTTTATTTTTTTGGTTGTAATTACTTGAGCATTGCTAAAAGAAAGCCTGTGACTCAAACATTTCATTGCCAGCGACTGCTTCATGTCATCTCTGTGCATTTGACAATAAAAATCTTGAATCTTGAATCTTGAATAAACTTGTTTTACTCCTCGCTATAGCGGCAGTTTGTTGTGATTTTTCTCTGTGGGTCCAATAATGTGAGAAGCCACTTCTACTTTGTAACATTGTCATTTGAAATGTTTAAAAGTATTGATTTTGGTCACGTTTGACCTAATAAGAAAAAACCTGATTGACCAGATGATTAATAAAATAAAAAACAAATGGCCAGTTATGTAGATGTGTTTACTGATCATAGATTTTAACAGTCAAGTTTTCTGGTGTCTGAAATGTTCCTGTTTGTCTCTGCCTTTATGGCCCTCCGTCAATCTACAAATGATTGTTCTTTTTCCTTTATGTACATTCACCTTTATAACTTACTTAGCTGACAGTCCACACATGCTACAAACACACATAATGCTGGAGCCCCATAAAACACACACACACTGCGGTTACATGTGTCCGATTGAAACCCGATTTCTGGTGTTGTCGGGTTTCAATCGAAGATCCATTTCATGTAACTCCACAAATCTAGATTTCTTGTATCCGACTGAAGTCGGATAACCAGCCCCAGATAAGTAGATCCGATTAGGCTGTATATCGGACAACGCGCGCATGAAACTCTGGAAGCTAGACAACAACTGGAGATGACGTCTTTGCGCATGCTTGAGATCCTGCCCCCCCCCCCCCCCCCCCCCTCCCTCCCTGGCCGTGACCCGGAAGTCGACAGGCAGATAAAATGTCGCTGCCCGGCACAAACAAACACTCGCCATTACCATTCTAATCAAATGCGCCGTTCGCATTCGCAGTACAGTAAACATGCACAACATCATGTAGAGGGACGTAGCTTCACCTTGCTCTCCGTTCGTCATCTTTCTCGCATGCTGAGTTGAAGGCTGTTGTTGTTTTTTGTTGTTAGTGGTGAAGAGGTCAAGCGGAAATGGCTGTATCACGACTAGCTGTAATGAAAACAGCGCCACCTATCGTAGCGGGGTATGAAATGCTTTCGGACAAGAGTCGGATTTCTCAGTGCCATGTACCCTGAGATAGAGCAGTTAACCCCCCATGGATAAAGAAACCGGGCTTCAGCCGAAATCGGGTTTATGCCATCATGTAAACGTAGTGACAGATGCCGGCACATAAGTCTTTGTGACAACATTCTTCCACCTCTTATCTCACTCTCTCTTTATCTATCCATCTTTCTGCCTCCCCTATGTCTCTTCCTCCTCTTTCTTTGTCTCACTTTCTCTTTGTCTTTCTCTTTCACAATAAAGTCACACTGTTGCATTTCGCTGAGAGGCTGCTTGATAGCAAAGTTCAGCCAGAGATCAGGGCAGTAGGCGGAAGCAGAACACCCCTAAGCACTGCAGCTTTCCACAGCCACCACACAACGTTTACACACACACACACACACACACACACACACTCACACATGCACACCAGAGACTTTGAGTTTGACCCTTACTACTCTCCTTTGGACAGTCTATGTATTTGTTGCAGCATAACTGCAAGAGTATGCATATATTATGCATTTACTTGCATGTGTATACAAATGCATACATGTTTCATATACAGTATATTGTGTGTAGCTCTAAATGCATTTGTGCGGTTATCACTGTATGTGTGTTTTCAATGTGTGAGACAGTGTAAATGTGAGACATAATGCATAGGCACATTATGACAGATCCACAGAAAACATGTGTCTGTGCTTTGATCCATTACAAAACACTTACTGTAAGGTATTTTCAGGCTGTGTGACAAAATCGTGCAAAAAAAAAATCTGAAAAAGAAGCAGGGACCCTGAAGTCCAGGTAGTCTGTTGATACTTAATCCTTTTGATTCATTCATAATTTTATTTGTCGGACACTAAGGTGTGAGGCACAGCATGCTATATCAAATGAACAGTGCACTGCATTTAGAGTCTCATTTTGCCTTCTCATACACACCGACTTCACCAATACTTTGGCACGTACTAAAGGCTGATTTGGGAGTTAACGTGAGGAACCACATTAGCCCTGATGTTGTGCAGTCATGACCCTACGCATCAAAGTCTTCTTCTTCTTCTGTTCACCTTATTGGCCGGTGGCAACCAACATCAAGGTGCATTACTGCTATGTACAGGGTAGAAAACCAGGACCTTTCATTTAGTAAAAATTCCTACATCTTTTATTTTACATAATTTCTATTGACTTTAAAGTCTTCAAAGAATTAAAGTAAAAATGTAACATGATCATGGCAAGTAAAATGTGATTGGGGTCTCATTTAATCATGTGACCCATATGTATCTGCTCAACACATGAAACTAAACTTAACTATTAAATGATGGGTAACAAGCAGGTATTTGAATTCTAGCTGAAAAAAAACTTGAATTACATTGCAGAAGAATGTGATTGAGGTCTCATTTATTCATGTGACCCATATGTATCTGCTCCTGATCAAATCACACAAGTGAGGCAGGAGGGGGGTTGAGGTGAGTTACACATTACTCATCAAGCAACAGGTCCGTGCTCAAGTACTTACTTTGGGCGAGTTATTGCCTAATTTCATTGTCTTTCGTGTACATATACCAATGAATGTTGGGCGGCTGTGATCTTATCGTTCGATAGCCGATAATAAACTGTTGCAACATTTGCCTTTCATTTCAGTGTGACTTTCACAGTAAAAATAAATTGTGCTTTCTTTCACTTGTGTCTTATTTTCCCTTTATAGTCAGAGAAGATGCTGACCAACCACTGAGTTTGTACCTTAAAAGAGTGTCAGACTTTGAGACAAAACATTATGGATCAAGACCAGAAATGTGACTCAGGTAAATCTCTTACAGCAGTCCCAGCTAAATAAATAATTATTGTTAATACTGTTAATTAATAACATTTCTGCTAGTTAAATATATTGCAATATTCTATACAAAAAACGCATTACACTAGTTATAAACCCAATATAATGACAAAATAGCATTCAGTTTATGTGAAGAGCATTCTCCTTATTGGAATAGCTGTTCCATTAATACAGTTGTGTTTATGGATAGAATACTATTGTCTTTGGGTCTAAAGACTTCAGTTATTGATGAAGTCTCCTCTTGAGCTAAAGTTGAAAGAAAGGTCATAGGTCATAGCTGCGGTCTAATTTACCACAAATTATTCTGTCTCTGTCCTAAATCCATCTGAACTGGGTATGTCAGTTTTGGTTTACTTCCTTTTAGGAAATTTGAATTCTCTCTCAAAGTTCCCAATTCAGTCTTTAAAATGCAATAGAATAAAAAAGAGAAAGTAATTCCCTAACCCAGAACTCACAGTACCGTACCCCTTTCTTTCCTCCTCCCTTCCTGTCTTTTCTTTTCCCTACACACATACAAAATCAAGACAGCTTGTTTCCCTGACCCCAATTTTTTAATGTTTTTTAAAATTGACATGATTTTCCATTACTCTATATTAAAAGAAATATATTTACAACATTTCATAACTTCCATTGCAATTAACATCAGACCCATAAGAAAGCAATGGTATCAAGTAAGCCAACAACAGAGGGCGATAGAAAAGCACTGCAGGTCTCGGGAATGACAGAAAACTCTGAAGAAAGTCATAGGAGAGAAAAGCCTCATGTGAACTAATTATCTGTAAATTAAATCTACCTACATGGCCAGTAGAACATTAGGTTCCTTTCTACAAAAGAGAACTTTTAATCGGACTCTCACGCCCACTCTAAATTCACATCAGATTCCTCTGGTCTGCTCTCAGATTTAGTTTCATCCTTTTTGTGAACTAAGTTTGACTCTGCATTGTAAAACTAAACACCCTTTAGCTCTTTTCAACAGCATGGATCTCTGTAGAAAAGTCCCACTATATTTTCAAATTTAAAGGTTTTTCTTTTTCAACTGCATAATGATAAATTTAGCCTCGTCTGGGATTTAAAACTTTATATTTCTCCGCCTTTCAAATGTAGCTTGTCCAGAATAACTTTAAAAAGAGTCTACAGCTGCTCTGTGAGACAGAAATGCAGATGTTTTTTGGGGGCAGAGAAACTACCACACTCACCTCATCCTCTGGTGACCATGAATATCAGCACCAAATTTCATGTATAATAATATTCAATATTTTGATTAAAGCTATTGACCAAGTAGCCAACTGACACTGCCATCTACAGAGCCATGCCACTGGTTTGGCTTACCAACCTTTCTTTATGCCTTGCCTTCCCAGCTCAGACCTGGTCCTCAGTGCACAGAAGGGGCTCCTGGCTCTTGTTAGCGAGTCTGGAGCCACTTTGTTTCGCTCGGTTTGGGACATGGTAGTCCTTTCATGCTCTGAGGGGCCACGGTGGATCATCTTGCAGAAGTTGAGAGAGGTCTTGGCTCACAAAGGGCACCTTTGTCTGAAGAGACCCTTATCTGTCCCGAGCATCAACTTACTCCCACAGCTCAGAACCACTCAAATAAACCCCCACTTTACACTTCAACCACACATACACATAAACGTGAGTCATATGTACAGATGGTGCATACACAGGCAGTAATAATCAGGCTGCAAGGCACCTATACATACATGAACTGCACACACACAAATACCTTTATGTCATTGGTAGGTTTGTATATCACATGTGTGCACATACAGTAGCTCTGTAGTTGTGTCTCACATAAGGTGCACATTATTAGCAGTGCAGTATAAATATGCTGCTGCTGAACAGAAAAACCCATTAACTAAGGGGAAACATATGGTCATACTGTGCAAACAATAAATCCATTGCAAGGTTTATCTGCCTGCACAGATTTACATACACCCACACACCTCCTCACATGCATACATATCATCTCCAAGCAATTAACATCTATATTGATGGCTGTGCATTTCCATTATTTGGCTCATTTTTATTGTTTTGTTCGTGGGTAACATATCTCTGAGTATGTTCACAAACCTCTTTCTCCAGTATATGTGGTGCAATGCCAGTTTGACAATCTACACTGTTTTCATATAAATACATGGCATTTCGACTTCCGATTATGGCTTATTGATATGGACCAATAGTGATACAGACTACACCCACTTAATAAATTTGTTTATGATTGCAAGATTTTGAGTATGCTTTATTCCTCTATGGGGAAAATAGAATCCATGGTTTCACTAGTAAGGATTTGTTTTGTTGTTCTAATTACAGCAGCCTGAAATATATATATGGCTCATATAACATTTTTAAATAGCCTTTTCAGCAAAGACACTGGGCTTTAATATATTTTAGATTCACTCAGCATTTCCTGTACATTTTTCTCATGGGATCCTTGTAAAGGAAACATTTTCAAAGTCCTTAATAGAAGAGTTAGTAGTTATTGTAAAATCATCAAAGTCAAAACTTAACAATCACATTCCTTTCCTACCAAAAGTACCTTATTTTGGAACCATGGCTTAACTATATCAATCCTATGATAAATAATGTGTGTGTGTGTGTGTGTCTGCGTGCAGACATGTGTGTACATGTGTGGATTTTTGTGTGGGTGTACATTGTTTGAGCAATTGAGTGGATAGACATTTAATTGGTTCTGCAGAGAGCATACATTTTGACGGGGATAAACAGATCTCTTTGTCTGCATACGACAAAGATGACAGAGCAGAGACAGAGCAGCATTTGCAGCATAGTGACTCACACTGAGGCTAAACAATTAAGATACAGATGGGTAATTCCTGCTTCGAACAGGATTGTTTTTTCTGCAGGAAACAAAACTCTCTGCAATTTGATGATGAGATTTCATCAAGTTTTTTTTTTTGTCACCTGAACATGAGACTTACACTAGTATGGGACCATTTTAACCATCTCAACTACACCATCAACTATTATTGTAGACAATAGTATTATGCTGTGAACACAATTCATGAAAGGTGTCTAGTTTGGTTATCTCTACAGAAAAATATTATAATATATCTTCATCTTCATGGTTTTAGAAAAAGATGTTTTTGTTTTCAAGTGTTCATACAAAATATGTCAGTGATAATGTCTTTAAAGGATTAACAGTCAAAATGGTTTGAAAGCTAAGTAGATATACTCATAGCATTATAACTAAAAACTCTCTCTCTCTCTCTGTCTCTCTCTCTCTCTCTCTCTGGCTGGGCTTCTGAGAGTTCTGAGACAGACTGGCTCTTTGACTGGAGCGGTGATGCTATCACTGCTAGTTGCACAGGCCTGGCTTTGTATTCCTCCTCCTCTCTCCTTTAATTTTGCTGCACTCACTAGCCAGGTTTCGCGTTGCTCGTGGAACATGGAATAATGAGAAGTGGAAATCAAGACAGAGGAAATCTGAAATTCTCCAAGGGAAGTTGTGCCACATAAAGGTGATTTACAAAGAGTGAGGAGAATAGAATGTCTGCTCCCCTCACCTTACCAGGCACTTAGGGCAATAGAAAGTCATTGAGAAGTTAATCAAATTTACATCAGGGCCACAGCGGCAATCCTCACAGAACTGCTGCCCTATGTTTATGCTGTCACTTCTGACACACCACACCTTCTTCACAGGAGACTTTTTAAGGCAGTTACTTGAAGAAAATCTGATTCAGATTGAATTGTCTCAACAGGCCACACAAACTGCACAAAAGTGAGAACACACTAGAGTCCAACTAAACATATGTGATTTGCATGCATCCTAAATAAACAGAAGAAATCAGAATAGAAGATAGAGTCCTCTGATGATCGTGTGTCAGTGGATAGAGACAAAGATAGAGAGATTCCATTCAAGAAAAACAAGAGAGAAAAGCAAAAGCAGAAACGTGAACATTCAAGTCTCCATATCCTCTTCTGTACATTAACTAACAGTAAATAAACAAGATATATCATTCAACAATAATGTGTCCATTCAAATGAAGAATCATGTTATTCAAACAGGAGCGTAATCTGTCCTGTTAGAAGATTAGAGTTGATATATAAATATATGAGTCGTGTTGACTGGTGCAATAAAACAAAAGCAAAGAAAAAAGTTTGCCGCTTCTCTTAGAGAAAGTGCTGCACATATATGCACTGTATGGATGGCTGAATGGCAGAATACAGACCATTTATGTTATTACTTTTGGAAGCCCTGTCCAGATGGACATGTCTGTGCTGAAAACCCTACGAGCTCCACCTACCAGCAAACTCCCAGTGTCTGCAAAACGAGCAGGAGAGTTGGTCACAACAGGAAATACTTGCTTTGGTGTTCTATTCAGGTTGTGCTAAATATAAGGAAGTGTTCATTTTAACCCTCAACAAGATCTTCTCCTAAACCTAAAAAACGCTGTCCCGAAACCCAATGAAACCATGACTCTCCATAAGTTTAACAATATGTTTCTTATTGTCACCATGACAATAAAAGTCAGGAGACATCTATGGGTTGTGTGAGAGATCAGCGACAAATGGCCTACCTAATCATTCAGATCTGAGGATGGACAGACAGACAGCTCACTCTCCAGCTCTCTGTCTCTCTAACACAGAGAGAGAGAGAGAGAGAGAGAGAGAGAGAGAGAGAGAGAGAGAGAGAGAGAGAGAGAGAGAGAGAGAGAGAGAGAGAGAGAGAGAGAGAGAGAGAGAGAGAGAGAGAGAGAGAGAGAGAGAGAGAGAGAGAGAGAGAGAGAGAGAGAGAGAGAGAGAGAGAGAGAGAGAGAGAGAGAGAGAGAGAGAGAGAGAGAGAGAGAAAGATACACTCACACATAATTACTTGTACGTCCCTGTACGTGGTCACAGTTGGAAAGTGTGTCTCTGTGTCTGGCATGCATTAGAAGGTGTCAGGGTCGGTCAGGGGCAGAGAGAAGATCAGTGCTGGAGCTCAGTCAGCCATGGCCACAGACTGTCAGACACTAACCTCTCAGAACCTCGGCATGGAGCTGATATGTGTATCAGTAGATGGGATATGTTCCACTCCACACCCATGTACACACACACAGACAGAATCTGATTCACAGGACTGAACAAAACCACTCATGTTTCTGTCGGGAACCATCTGATGGATCGTCATGTTCTAGGAGCTTTAACTTGAGGGCTTTTGTTGCTTGCAATAAGTAGCCTAACCAGTCCTGATTCAAAAATCTGATTTTGTAGCGTAATTCTTGGGTTTGTTCAGGTTTCGTTGTGCTGTGTGTTTATTATTCCCTGGGGTAGCTTATTCTCACCTGAATCAGTTTGCTATTTTTCTGAATGTGTTCAATTTGTACTTTGTTGTCACCCCAATTTGTTTCAAAAATCTGGACTCAACTCACAATGACATTGCACTGCTGAAAGAAACAGAAATAAGACAATTAACAGCAGTGGCTCAGGTGAGAGCAGATCCACAGTCACGGTGCACATCATTTTATAAACATTACAGGACTCCACGTAATCCGTTTTCAGACATGACATGTGGAGGAACTGCAGAGAATTGAACACTTTCTCCGCAGTTTTCTGTTCACACATGAACAACGCAACGGGAGATTCTCCGCTCACATGCATTCCTGTGTGTGTCTGAAAGCAGCTATTGAGTGGATGTTGAACAATCCCACTTTAATGCACATTTGCCGAAAGTATCCACACAGAGAGGTGTAAAACTGCTGCTGCTGAATCAACCTGAAAGAAATAATAAAACATGCATAAAATACACTCTTATAGCCACGGAAGGACTCTAAGCAACATTTTAAGGGCATTTACTCTAAATTAAATGAACTAAATACACTGGAAACTAACCTGAATTAATTTTAGACTTCTTCAATGTTGCTGTGAGGGTTCTTTCATATCCATATTTTCCCATGCTGCGATCCCAGTGAGTATAATGCTATCACAGCTGATCAAATCCAAGATAGCACATCAACTTGTGTTTCTGGCAGATTCCAGCAAACCCTCAAGCTGATCCACTCAAAGTCACTGAGATGCTGCAGTTGATATTGTGTTGCCCAATAGTTTTTATTGTTAATCCAGCTGCGTTTTCTGACTAGAATCAGTATGAGCTTTAATTCAAAAATTGAAATAGAATGTGAGTTAAACAGCTGTTTTTTTCTTTCATAAATTTCCTAATGGGAAATTCAAGAGCCAGAGCCTATGAACACAATTCAAATATTGAGTCACAATGTCACAAAACTGTCATCCCACCATCATCCTTGTTCTTATACTCATCATCCCTAATTTGTCTGGCATTGTTTCCCTCATTGGTTTGGACAAACTACCACATTTTCCCTTGAAGACAACTAAAACCAGCGTTACCAGTCTTCTGGGTGCAGTTATTTAGAGGAGCCTTGGAGTTTGAAAAAACCTCAACAGCTTCAGTGTAAACACACCATAGCACTCCATTCCGCCACTAAATGATTCCCAGTGGAGACTCTCCACGTTTCATCACATGGGTGACATCACAAATGAACTCTGGTTCCTATGGACTGCATCTTGGGAGCAGGAAGAGTTGTTTATGTACTTAATAAAACAGACCGAGCTCAACAGAGTAATATATGCAAACCCACTTTTAGGGTGGATTATTTTCACTTGTGTGTCACACAGTCGGGGGACGTGATTTTCACTGCAAAGACTCTAGGGGTTTTGACAGACATATTACTCTATAGGATTACAGTCACTGAGATAGGCCACACAACAATGAGGGCGATATTTATAGTCAACTACAGTACATACAGCATACGGCCATATAATGTAATGACTGTACCTTTTCAAGCGCTCAGTGCAGAAGAAGCAGCCTCGAGCATTGGAAACTGAGCTACATGTTCAATGAATGCAACAAGTTACTGTTACAAATACAAGATACGAATTCATATCCCCATCCTTCATTCCCCTCCTTTTTGTATTCTGTTTCCCCTTTTGTAGCATTCTGTTGTGCTCATTGTTTCTTACGGTTGTTCGATTTCTGTTATTCCTTTCCATCAGCCTAACATGGCTGGATTACCAACCACAAACTCCAGTTTTACCCTGTAAAAGCTGGTTGTATAAAACTTGATTAGTTGCAAATTATTTTTATGTGTATTATAAATGTGCAGTTCCAACTGAGATGGGTCCTGCATTCTTACTTTGCCTAGTTTATATTTTGTCAACATTACTTGGGTGCAGCAGACAGAGGCGGATATTAACTCTGCTGCTGGATCACGCGCTGTTGTTTACACTATCCCGACACTGTTATGCTCTTATCACCACAAACTGACATCTCCGTCAGTGTCTTCTACGTTTATGAGTTTTTTCATCAGGAGATATGTCTGTCTGTCGCGTCATCAATTACATCAATCCCCCCCATGCGCACCACTGAGACTCCAAAAGTGTTTTGTGGACTCAAATACTTCACCCACCCCTCCATCAGCCTAGTGCTGAGTAGATGAATGAATCTGATTAATTTACTTGAATCTGAGTGAATTAACATTTCTATGATTTGGTACATTACCAATAACAACAATTAGCTCTGACCCAATTAGGCCAGTCTTGCTGAAACCAAAGGAAAACACAATATGTATATATAATATGTACTTAAGTTCCCAAACAATCGTTTCTATAATGTAATTTTAAAGCTATATTTTTTGAATCTTGAACTACCATTTTACTTTTTAGACACCAAAAATTGTTGTAGGAGAAGACATCATAGGAGGTTTCATTTCCAGGTACAACATAAAAGTAAAGGAGTAGAAAAAGGATAGGTTTCAAAGTAATCGCAAACTTTGACCCTCATCTGATGATTTCGCAGAGAGGTGATGAAAAAAGAATTGCGAAAAATAGGTGTTGAAAAGGAAAAGTATAGGTGGGAGGGATTTCATTTTTTGTCATGATTGCATTAGAGGTAGTAAAAGAGGGAAATGAAAGTGAAGGGACATGATTATGTGTGGAAAGGGTATATGAGGCGTTCTTTGAAGAGATGAGTTTTCAGCCTTTGATGGAAGAATAGGGAGTGGAGTAAGAAGGTCAATCCACTTCTGATATGAGAGGAGAGAAGACATGGGGAGAAGCAGGGAAGTGAAGGCTAAGTAGTCAAGCCATGGCTCAAACATGAGTCCTTCTTTCTCCACCCTGTGAGATGATCCTCTCCATTCTTCTCAGGCGATGGTATTAGTCTTGAAATGGTGATCGGGTGACACACACAAAACCACAATGCACACACATTAAATTTTGGGGGCCCGAGCTGCAGCTTACAGAAAGTATTAAATAATGCCATCACACATACACTGTCATTGCTTTTAGAATATTCCTCAAATCCCTGTAATATGAAATGGTCACATGGATTGTGCAATCATTCAATTAAAGCAATCACCCTCCAATGCTTCAGTCTGTTAAATTCCTACAAATCATGCATTTGAAATTACTGCAGATGGTTTCCTACGTTTCAGCCACTACTTCTCCATTCATGTAAGGCCAATGTTAACTTGCAAGAAGTACTTGACAGCTGCTTGAAATAGTTAGACCGCCACAGTGAATGCACATTATTTTGTCAAAGGTACATTACTGTCACTATAGATGGATCACCACACAAGCAAGTTAGGTGGCCTATGAGGCAGGTTCAATATCAGTTGATCAGTCATTTTCTATTTACAGAATTGTTAAGGAATGTTGCGCTGCTAAATTACCATGTTTCAAAGGAATAGAGACAAAAAAGAGACAAAATTCTGGAAATGTGCTCTTTTTATTTCTTGCCTAGAGTTAAATGAGAGTTTTCATAGGTTTATTATTTCTATACACTAAACACAAAACTAGGGCCAACAGCTTGACTATTGTGTATGTGTGTACCCAGATCTTATATGATATATCCAAATATATCGTATCCACCTGTGCCATAGTGCTCCATTATGGTCTAAATCTATGAAAGACCAGATAACATCACTCAGCCCACATACACAGTCCTATTATTAGAAATATTCAATGGAGTGACAGAAAGTGTCCCGAACATAAGTGCTATACATTCTGATCTACTGGTAAATGGAATATCTTAGTCATGTTGGCAAGTCTTTATGTTTGCTTTCTTGCTAAGAAATAGATTCTCAATGTCGTTCTTATAACTTTAAAAAGGAAACAGTGCTAAGAAACCGGTCTGTCAGCCCTTTTAAGCTCTATAGTCAACACATTAGCTGTCATTTTGAATCCATACACACACACTACAAAAGGAGCAGTTGTGTATTCAGAGGGAGTGGTGTGATTATACCATTTCCCTCTGGAACGGTGCCTGCCTGGAGTCTTGTTGTCTCCATAAGCTCGACTCAAGTGAAACGCAAACTTTCCAAGTTCCTCAAAGTTTCATGTAGTCCCTATTTATTAAGTGTATTAAGTTATTAAATCTAATTATTGGAAAATAATGAACATCAACAAATGTCATGTAGTGTCGTTTCATATTAGGTTTGTGCTGTTGCCATATCAGCTGACTTGAATGTAAAAATGTATT
This sequence comes from Limanda limanda, assembly GCF_963576545.1. Classification (NCBI taxonomy): domain Eukaryota; kingdom Metazoa; phylum Chordata; class Actinopteri; order Pleuronectiformes; family Pleuronectidae; genus Limanda; species Limanda limanda. The sequence goes on from NC_083651.1 coordinate 25,463,867, forward strand.
GGTTTCTGTTGACATCTTTCTTTGTCTATTGGTGTATCGCTGGCATTAGTTTCAAAAGATACCTTAGTGCTGAAAGATCATCATCCGATGGAGTGAAAAACACTTGTGTGTCATCTGCTTGATTACACAGATTTTTTAGCTCGCCCAATAAACATCACAAGGGTTTCTAAGTCTTAAAACGTTAAATTACATGAAACAACAGTTCTCAGAGCAACAGAGCTCAGTGAATATTTAACAGTAAAGTGGCTCCTCAGGGGTCTATCGTGGTGTGAGTGACATGGTTGCAATGATTCTTATGTGACTCTGGCAACATAGGACGCTGTGCAGTTCAAGGGAAGGATGGTCCGTTAACAACAAAATAACTGACAGATCCCGGGACATCATGGTCAGTGGGAGGGAGGGATTCCTGCGCTGGTGTTGTTGCTAGTGAGTTTTCTTGACATGTGGGTTAGGGTTAGGGCTTTATCTCTGCACATTTGAACGTCATATCCTCAGCTGGTTAGACCTATGAGATCAGACAGGTTAAGGCACACACATTTACTCTAAACATACAATGTGTAGGCTTTAAAAAAAAATGGAAAACAGTTAAACATTTGGAATTCCATGAATTAAATATCGTATTGAGAGCTGTTTGATCATCTAAGTTATATTACTATTTCTGCTTTTCTGACTCAGATATATTAAAGAAGAAATAGTAATATAACTTAGTCAATAATACACAATGAAACATTGCTAGTAGCACATGATCAATCCTAAAAGGAGCCAAAATAAACATTGGCTCCTTACCTACTCAACACTATGCCGATGGAGAAGTGAGTGTCATATCATGGTGGGGCTGCTCTCAGATTAGTTTGAGGTGTTGGCTGTACATACCACTGCAGCATGTCACCGAAATCCTCACCCAAAAGTTGATGAGTAAGAACACTGGGATTTGTTATGGTCCAGTACCTCACAATGAAACAGAAACTCTTTGTGTGGTGTAAATGGACTATTTGTCATACAAATAAAACACTTTGAGAACTGAAATGTACTGAGCAGAATTCCTTACACTATTATATATTGGTGGCAGGGTCCTCTGTAAATAAGGTTTGTGAAATTATACATTTTCACTTTGGTCTTTAACATTATGACTTTAAACTCTGTATGTTTATTTTCACTCCTTGACCTTGTTTAAGCTGCATAACCACAGATTGTTCACATGCTGACCCTGAAACCAACTACAATTAGCCTATATGAGCCTAATAACTGAATCTCTCTTCTGCAATTGGTCCACACAGGTCACCCTTCACTCGCCAGGTCCATGACCTTTCACGATTTCCTCAGTTATCCCACTGGTCGAGCTGACTACTAGATACTGGAACACCCTACAAGACCTGTTGTTTTGGATATTCCTAGACCAACTCTTCTAGTCTTCACAATTTGGTGCTCATTAGAGTTGCTAAGATGCTTACGCATGAGGTTTTTCTGCCTACAACATTTACACTTCAGGAATGGACTGTTAACCTGCTGCGTAATCTATTGTCCGTTGAAGGGTGCTTGAGGTACGGTACTTAAGAAATTAGTAATCTGCAATTAACCTGGACTTAGCTTTGTGGCTCAACAGTATATAGAATTATAACATTGTTTAGCTGATTATTTGGCTCACATTTTATCTGTCGTGATTATGATGCTCACATCAGCCTCATTTCTATTAAGGTTTCTAATGAAAATTATCTGATAAAACACATTGTACGCTGCCAGTTCAGCACCAAACTCCACTCCATACTAGTTCTAATGTAGCCCTCTGTGTAAACTGTTTGCTAACATAGAGATGCTTTCAATCATGCACTGGACTCCACGGATCCTCCGTATTTTCTCCGGAGAACGTGCATGTGTGAACGTGAATGTCAGAATGAGACTCTCGAAAACTAAAAGGAAAAAAAAATCTCCCGGTAAAAAAGCACTGAAAAATGTCAACAGAGTTGGCGGTGGTGATGGCGGTGTCTGGGTGCTGTAAACAAAACCACAGAGTTGATACGTCACTTCCTGTCTCTGTTTGCTGCTCCAGGCTCCACCACCTCTCGCTTGAATAATGTGGAGGATTTGATGCTGGTGAGAAACTCCTGCTGTGTTGTGCATGTGTGAAAGGCAAACTGTGGGTAAACTCCTGAGCCAATTCTCCAGATTATACCCGCAGGTCATGTCTGAAAACGATTATATTCACTTTAACAACTTGATAAGGTTATGTGTTACTGTTGTGTTGTCAGCAGCTTGCTTTTCTGAACCCAACTTTGCAAAAAAGTGTAATTAATTCAGACTTAAATCTGCAAAACATCATCCACTGTTCTTCTGAATACAACATGTGCAACAAACAACATCTCTTTTATTCCGATTTTCTGTTGTTAATCATGCTTATTGTGATTAAATTGTGCTTCTCCAATGCTTCATATTGAAAGAGGAGGGTCCAATTAACATGTACAGAGACATAGAAAATGTAGCTGTTACATGAGCTGCCTAAGAATAACAAACAATCTATTTCACCAATATGACAAATACGGTATCTCCCTGGTGAGTAAAATGAGGAGTTGAGTTGTTTCCGTGTAGATAATCTTATTGTAAGAAGTTGTGCTTATATGATTATAGGCTTCCCTTAAAAAGCTAGCATGAAATGACACACTCACATGGAACAGATGTATGCATGACTGACTAATTAACTTACTCAGTGGAGCCGATCTGTATAGATAAGTCCAGTGTTTGGCTTGTTACCTCAGCTTGAAAAACACTTTGCTTTATGCAGCATGCATCTCAGATCACACAGGAATTTTCTTTAGTGGTCGACATAAGTGATGTGTGCACACATCTCTGAAGTTGTTATGTTGGTATGTAGAATGAGACCAGTGTTCTCATTTTTTTTTCTTTATTTTACAGGGCCAGAACAACATATTTCCAGTATGTCAACATACATTAGTCATTTATCCTATTCAAACTCCAAGCAGCTTCCAATCAGTTGTCTTCCCAACACATAATCAGCGTTGGCACAGAAGCCTCCTGGGCATTTAAGACACTGGGCCCTGTATTTTAAACAATGTTAAATTACAGACTTGTGTGGAAATGTTAAGGCCTTAAAAGCCGGACAACTTCCTGATGATAAACTCTTCAGCCTCCTCAAAATGAAAAACCCATTAAACACCCGCAACGCCTCGTCGCCTCCGCAGTCAACGGCATAAAAGCAAAAGAGATAAAACAGAAACATTAAATAGGAAAAACATGAGAACCCCCCCCCCCCATCGAGAGCAGGCAAGTGATGGAAGCCTCACAATTTGTTTTCTCTTTTTGCTTCCTGCTTTTTTCTCATCTTGGCTTCTCAGACAGTTTTCTTTTTGCCGATAAACATTCGAGAGCTGGGTGCCAGTGCTGTGAAGATATTTTCTGCTGCTGCCTCATAGGCATTGAGCTTTGAAAGACAATGTGGTCAGAAATGACGAATATATAACCAGTGGCTATAATTTCTTTAATATTTGCTGCTGATGTGGGACAGAATACAACGGTTTGTTAGACGATGCAAGATGCAAGTCAAATGGGAATTTAAAAAAAAATACAAATATTGTCTTGTCACAATAAGGCACCTCTTCTGATAGTTTGACACATTGAACCAAATGCTTTATGCTCAAATTCAGTGGTTCACCCTTTTTCAGAAAGCAAAATACAACCTCAGTGCCGATGCTAAAGTAAAGCCAAGAATCTTAACACCCTGTCTACACTTGGCTAACAAGTTTGGCTTGCTGGATGCTTTTCTGATACAGCTATAATCTTGCCTGTTGCTTGATACCCTGGCGAGCATACTCCTTGGCTGAACACAGAGAGCTAGGGTGGTGAGCTGATGGGCTATATGAGCTGATTTGGTCGCTGAATGACTGGTGTTAGCCAGCTACAGTGGAAGGGATGCCTGGTTTATGTTGGCTCTGTTTTTACCTGGTTGTTTTTAGGAAGGTTCTCCTCCTGATTCACTGGCACCATGGCTGGTTGCACAGGCTGATGTACTGGTTATGTCTCAGAGAGCAACTATCATCCAACTGAAATAGGAAAAGGGATCCTTTAATTACTGTCAACACATTACATAAGGTACACCACACACAGCAAACACACCTTCACTAATCCTTGTCTTCAATACTCACTATGCTGTCATAGTCTTTTAATCTGTTGTGTTGTAGAGACATGATCAAAACGAGTGCTCTTGGCAGCTGTGGCTGTGGCTGAACAAAGATGTTTCTCACGGCAAGTAAAATTCTAAATTGCAGGTGCATTCTAAAAAAAGTTCTAATTTTCAAAAATAAAATAAAAAAAGGCATTTAGTTTCCCTTTTTGTTCTTTTGTTTCCTCATTTTCAACAGTCTCAACCAACTCATAAACACATCAACTGAACAGCCTTAACACCTCCTTTGCTCCTCCTTTATATTCCTCTTGCATCCCACCCCCACTTCTTTTGTTCACTGAGAGAATGGGTCTCTAGCTTGTCCTGTTAGTATTCAAATCTGGGCTAAAATGGTGTATTGTTACGTCAAATTACTGCTTTTAACAATCGCTACAGTCCCAGAACATATATGCCATACCGTTTTAAAACTTCCAATTTGTTTATTTGTTCATGCACACAAAAGTTACTGGACTGATGCTTTTCACTTTATATATGCTTCCTTTAGGCAACATCATCAGAAAGCACCAAATACACTTCTTCTGTTACGCAGCTGACCCCCAGATGTACATATCTATGAACCCCGATGAATATAATCATTTAGTTAAACTTCAGAATGTTTGAAAGACACCAATGTCAGCATGATCCATAAGTTTTACTTTAAGTTAGACACAACTGAAGTCATTATCATTGGCCCTAATCATCTCAGATAACATTATCTGATCAGATAGTCACCTTGGATGGTATAAGCTTGGCCCCCAGCTCTACTGTGAGAGACCTTGCAGTTATGTTTGACCAGGACATTTAATTTGACCCAGATATAAAGCAAGTCTCTAGGACAGCTTTCTTCCACCTCCGCAATATTATGAAAATTAGAACCCTCCTGTCTGAGAAGGATGCTGAGAAACTCGTCCATGCATTTGTTATCTCTCGAGTGGATTACTGTAATTCTTTATTATCAGGATGTCCCGGTAAGTCAGTAAAAAATGAGTGCTGACAGGAACTAGAAGGATAGATCATATTACTCCTGTCGTAGCTTCTCTGAATTGGCTCCCTGTAAAGTTCATAATATAATTCAAGATCCTGCTCCTCACATATAAATCCCTTAAAAATCAAGCCCCTTCCTATATCAAAGAGCTCATAAAACCATATTATTCAAATAGATCACTTCATTCCCAAACCACAGGCTCTCCTGTGGTTCCAAGAATCTGTAAGAGTAGAATGGGAGGTATTGCCTTCAGCTACCAGGCTCCTCTTCTTTGAAACCAGCTCCCACTCTGGGTTTAGGAGGCAGACCCCATCTCTACATTTAAGGTTAGACATAAATCTCTTCTCTTTATATAGATTACCGTGCGGGCTTGATCAAGTGAGCCCTGCTATAGGTCTAGACTGCTGGGGGAACTCCCATCATGCAGTGAGCACTTCTCTCTCTGTCTCTCTGTCCTCATTTTATGACATGTCCCTAACTTTGTACTTTTTAAATTCCCATTGTCTGCACTTCTCTTTTTTTAGAGCACACTATGTGAAGCTACTTTTCCCTTCTCGCTGTTTATTGCTCCTTAGCATATGTGCACACAGTCGGAATGCTTAACAGAATTCACAGATTTGAGTTCCATGAGATGATTTACAACACTTGTCATTGGTCCATGATATCCTGAGCCACTAAACCAAAAAGGCTAGTAAGGCTGTGCCTGTTAAAATTGACATGCTTTGACAAAATTTGAAAAAAATAAATCATTTTTCTCTTATTGGTCAAGGTCCAGCTAGGATGGCGTCTGGGCCTGGATTGCTGTCTGTCTATTAGTGACCCCTGTCCTAGACTATCACCCATACATGTGTCTCTGACTGATGCTGCCACATTAAAGCCAATCTTGAATCTGTTTAACCTGAATTAATCTTATACTGTTTGTTTGCCCAACCACACTATCCTTTGGGCACTTTCCTATTTTCGATTATTTATTGGTCCTCCTCGAAGAGTTCCACAATATACTGTCACTTTTTTATTTTTTGCGTGCTGGACAATGTGTGTAGAGCTTTTCATATACAGCCTCTGGTGCAAGAAGTTAGAAAACTTTGTGTTCATCCTACCTGGTTTATCTTATGCATGTCAGCTGGTTTCGAGGTCTTAAACAATAGACCAGTTTGTGGTCCCCACACACACACACACACCTTTAACTCTGTCCACAGACACTGCACTGATGTTTGGATGTTTATTCAAAGTTCATTAAGATTGAACATGACAAGAGGACAGAGGAACAGACAAGAGAGAGATTTCTGGATAAATCACAGGTAATCTAAGAGAATGAAAACGTTTCCACTATCATGTTAGAGTTGACAAAATAAAACATTATTTCTTCATCAAATATGAAAGAACACAAGCAGACAGCACGTCCATAGGAAAAACATTTTATTGAAAAACATTTTCAGTTTGTAACATACTGGTGGAATGTGTGTCATTTATCCTCACTTTGAACTTGCTTCAGATCTTTGAATGTTAAAATCATTTGTCACAGCCTGGCCATCTCATACTGCAAGGGAGTGAAGAAGATGGCTACAGCCACCCAACAACCATGACATGACTAAAGAAAACCATGGGGAGACGAACAAACAATGCAAATATAATACTGTGTTACTTACAAACTGGACTGAAATTAAATCATAAACAGAATAAAGAAGAAAAAAAAGAAACTAATTCAATAAATATTTATGGTACACACTTATGGCACAAATATGCAGCAGTCGGTTTGGCAACTTTTCTCTCTTTTTTTTAAACCAAATTTCCATGGAAACAGTGCAAAAGGGGAGGGAGTGGGGAGGACATGGGCTTTAGAATGCACGCTAGCTAAAATACATAGCAAAAAATTCAAATTTTATACAAAACATCTTACTTTAAGAGTTTATAAAAAGATTTTATTGGGTTGTGGTCGATATTTACATAAGCTATTTACCAAAAAAGTAGTATGCTCTGTTTTACTGAAGTGTATTCTGTTTTTTTCTGTTCTTTCTTTTCCCATTTACTTTCCTAAAAAGGTGAATAAGGCTATTGTAACAACCCAGGATCCATATACAATACAAACATTAATGTATTTACAGTTTCTTACCTACAGAAGTACGGTGCAAAATTACTGAGTCAAGTGACCAAGGGCTGACCATACGAGCAAGGCATTTACAGTAGCCTGAGGTGCTTCTCCTAGCCCGTGTGCTAAGACTCTCACAGAATCGCTATTGACAATTCATAACAGGTTGAACCAATCCTGGTCAATGTTGGGAGAGCATTAGTTGAGTGGCTGCTAAGAAAAGGACGTCAGATTCAAAGAAACTAATAAGATTGTCATATTCTGCTGCAGACAGACAGCAACTAAACAGCTATTTCTTTGTTGTGTAAGTTTGTCTCTTCACCTTTTTCTAAAAAAGCTGTTCAGGTGTGATATACACATAAATGTTTTAATGGTTTCATTTTTCACAGTTTACCTTTGTACTACAGCACATAGTTCAAACAGAAAAAGGTTCAAATAATACTACAAATAATGCAGGAAATAAAAACTAACAGCAGGCTTGCGAGAAGTACTTTGCTAGTTTTGTGTCATTTGTTTGTTGTTACATCTTTCAGTGGTTAAGAACACTTTCCATAGGTGTTTTTTTTCTCTTAATTGATTAGAAAAATAAATAGGAATTGCATATTTGCAGATTTTGTAGCCTCTTAGAGGCACAAACTTCAGATCATACAAGGCTTGGCTTTTCGGTGAAATTTGATGCTTTTTATGAACAAATGACAATGTTAATGATGGCCTGATATATGCCTAAGTCACTTTTATGATCTTAAGTCAAAGATATTCATGGATGTGAAGTCACTGAAATATAGACATGCTCAACACGCGCACGCACACACACACACACATGCACAGAAAACATGAAAGGTGCGTATGAGGAGAACTGGGGGCACTGGGTGTTTGTGGAATTATCCTTTGGAAGATGCTACACAGATGAGTGTGGGAGAAACAGCTACTCTGCCCTTGTGTACATCAATGTGAGCTATCTTGGGTCAGATAACTCTCCTCCCCCCGGGGCCAGGTCCCAGGCGGCCCTCCCCTGATCCTCCCTCCCAGGACCAAGGCCTGTGATTATGAATGAGAGCTCATGAAAACACAGGACTCAGAGGGTCGAGAGATATCAAATAATCAAAAACCTAGATTGCATAATGTGCACTTATACCATAATATATTAACAGTACTTCTTCCTCTCCATACCGCCTGACAACACCTGTGCTCAATGTGTCTATCATAAATAAATTCTGTTTTTTTGATTTTTCATCTTTGTAATGTCCTTTTTTAAATGTACATCTATTTTAACAAAAAAAGAAGTTAATTAAAAACTCACAATATGGAAATGCTAATGGATATTCCAAAACAGTGAAAATGTAAGTAGATGTCCCTGTGCTTTGTTTTAATGACAATAGGAGAGCACCAGTCACACTGATTTTGGGCAACCTTAAACATTGATGGACACCGAGGGGTAAACATTACAGTACCTAGAGCTGTTTCAGCCAGCTATGCTAACCTCAACTAGATCTCAGGCCTCTTTTTCACCTGATGCAAACCAATGGCAGTAAGGCGAAATAGATTTGTTTATTGCCCCTAATACTTTTCCAATTGAAAAGCTCAGGTTCCAGAGAAGTTGAGGCAAGCTCTTGCTACGAAACCTGTCAGGATACAGCTGCTCTCCCATCTCTAGCTATAACTGTGTCTCTCTGTGGACCACTGTGAAGAGTGGAGGTACCGAAATGGGATTAAAAGTGCTGCTCTATGTTTATGAAAGTCCTCCACTCTTCTCAGGAGCCGTCTGACAGACCTGACACTCTTTGTGCCCTCTCAGGGAGTAGGGTGCAAAACTTAGAGAAATCTTCACTCCTAGCCACTTTATGGTAACTTGTTACTTAAGGAAAAGGAAACCACACATGAAAACCAAAAACAATATAGGTAAATGTTGACAGTACAAAAAAGGAAACAGTTTTTTTGTCCTTAAAACCTTCAAGTAACATCACAAGTTTTTAGCAAAGCACAGTACAGTAAGTGATCTGCTGAAAATCTGATACCTGGGAATGAGGAGAAATGCTGCAAATCCACACTCAAACCCAAACAGTTCACATGGACTGTGAGACAGTGTGTCTGCGCGTGTGGGTGAATGTGTGCACATGTGATGGTGAGCATGTGGGTGGCAGGGTGAATGGATGATCTCCGAGAGTCTGTCAGGAAATTCCCAGAGAGGATTGGTGTGAGAATCTCTCTCCTTTTTCCTCATCAGGCAGCAGAGTCCACACAGTCTCTCTGACTCGAGAGCATCAAGCGAGGGCAGCCACTTTGTGAGTTTAGGTTTAACCCATATCTTCCGTTACCTCTCCTCCTCACTCATTTTTTGTCTCTTTCACTCTTTTTCCAAGTAGTAGTCTCTCATAAGGTGAGGTCAAAAATTCCTCCTCCTTTCTTTTCAAGAAACCTTCACATTCATACAACTGTTTGTCCAATCCCCCCAAAAAAACACGCTGTACACCTGTCTAACTTTCTGATCACACAACACTCTGTTCCCCAAAACAGTGAGCAACAAACGCCCAGAGAGCAGCATTAACATCGGCAAGTTTCTCTCTGGCCTTCCACTCAACCCATCCGCCCCATCTGTGATGAAATCTGACAGCAAGGTCTCAGCAAAACTTTTAGAAAGAAAAAAAAGTGACAAAACTACAGAGAAGAGGAGGAGGAGCTGACAGCGTGAGAGAGACAGAGAGACAGAAACAGAGTGTGTTTGCGGGTGTGCAGGCATTGCCAGCCAAAACTAAGGACCTGCTCTGCCCAGGGATTGTTCCAGTTTGTCTCTGCTTTTAATAGTCCCATCTCAGACTTTGTAATAGATGTTAGCCGGGCTCTGAGGTGGCATCTCCTGAACTATGTAGACCGGGTGGCCGTAATCGCCGCTGACCTTCTCGTAGTGCGGGCAGAAGACGCTGTCAGCAGTCCTGAGCGGGATGATGATATCACTGGGCTCTGAGCCGTTATTGTTCCCGCCACCTCCACTCCGTTTGGGCGTGGCCAGGGTGCTTAGAGACAGTGTGGCAGCATGCTGCGGCGAGTGCTTACGGTGCCGCCGCCGGTACTTGAGCAGTAGCAGGACCAGCATAATGATGATGATGATGAAAATGACGCTGCCCGAGGCGATGCCAACGAAGATGGCCACATCAGAGCCAATGATGCTGGAGGACTTTCCACCGTTGTTGTTGTCATTGCTTTCTCTGGGTGCTACATCTGAAAGACAAAACATACAAAAGTTACCAAAACGACAACATGAGCCCTGAGACAGTCGGTTTATTTTTCATCTAGAGGTTAAAAGAAAAGCTCAGGTAGGCACAAGATTCACTAAATCCAACAATCTGTTTTCTGAATGTATGTCTGAATGTATGACTGGCCTCATTTAAAGGCAAGGTTAAGATCAAGCCGTCGTAGTGAGGGGAAAAAACTGTCGGTCACAGCCTTCCTAATCTGATTTTAGAGAGTTGTTGGGGACGTGGTCTCATGTTGTCATGTGTCATTAAAGGAAAGAAGCTGAGAAATATTTTAGAAGTGTTTCTTTTCTCACTCTTTCCCCACTATTCTTCACGATCTTTCTATCATGTCACAGTAAAGGTGTAGAGCACAGGCCGGCATCACAGGGCTCGAAGAGTTAAACCTGCCAATAGATTCTTCAATAAAGTCCCATTCGATTGGTGGCTTTTAAGCAGGTAACTGCGACCTTGAAGTTAGGGCAGCCTAATGGGATGAGAAGAGGCTCAGGAGATACCAGAAAATAGCACTTAGATAAAAATGCATTTTTGAAAGACCAAAACGGTAGCTTCATTTTCTAAATAAGAGCACCATAAGGAAGAAACTAAAATATTTGATGTTAACATGAGATATCACTAGCTGTGTTCTGACTCACAGCTATGGACACTCTGGTTTACATCCAAAACTCAAGGGCGGGTGTGTTCTTTTCTCCACGGGATTGGAGTGTGTTCCTGAGCAGGCAGGATTATTGTGTGTTCCTGTCTGCTTCTCTTCCGGAAGTTTTACAAGGGGATTAGGCTACCTCAGACACTCTGCCCACAGCACCCATATGCTCAAGCTTGTGGCTGAGATAGAAGGATGCTACATAAAAAAGCAGGAAGACATGAAAACGAGATGCTGATGTCTGCAGAAAAAGTGGGAGGCATAATTTTAAGGGCAGGATGGCAGATCTACATGCTTGACGTCAAATCTGGGAGTGAGAAGAGTGTCAGGACAGGCCACGCCCACAGCAAACCAGGACACAAGGGGAAGGACTGGAGGAGCGGTTATATAGGTCAGCTTGTTTTTGTTCTTGGGCCCTTCCTGTTTCTTTTTTAGACCACAACTCACTGCAGGAATTGCCGTTCTGATTTTCTTTTTTGGGAGATTTTTAACTGCAACATAAAGCAGAGATAAGAGCAGTCTGCCCCGAGCTGCACATTAGGCTATGTTGTGATTTGGTAGAGAAAAAAGTGTGTGTCTCTACTAAGAACGAGTCATTAAAAAGATGGCAGACCGCGATCAGATTATTTTCCTGAAAATGTCACTTAAGAGGTGGTTTAAGGCTGGAATGGGTCCAGTGTGAAGATACCTTATAAGTCCTTGAGAGGCCAGAGATGCCTATCAGTTTTATGGGCAACATTCAATTACAGGCTGACCTTTTCTTTCCTTCTCTCTCTCTCTCTCTCTCAAGCACGCAAGCACGCACGCACGCACACACCCTTACTTAGGATTTGCTCTTTGCTGGCTGAACAAATGTCAGAGAGTTAGAGTTGGATAAATTCTGCACTCGTTTACCACTTTCTCTAGATTTGAGCTCAGCGTGGGGGATCTCACCTGTCTTCTCCAGAACTTCATTAGGGTTGTAGGCGTCCTTGCCATCTGAGTAATTTGGCGAGTAGGGTACTCTGGTGGGGTTGTCTTTGGGTGAAATAGGATCAGAGGGATCTGGGGGGAAAGCAGTTAAAACACACAGGAATTAATGGTGAATTATTTATCACAGTCAAATGTGTAGGCCAGAATGCAGCCTTCTAGTAATGGCAGTAGGGAACTTTAAAATGAAAATGAAAACAGAATGATTCTGGATGATACCCGCTTCATTTTTCTAACTTCAGCTGAACGTCTGATGTATATTTTGCACGGTTCAAATGTAATCATGGATGTCACCCCAGCATTAACTCTTGGAACTTATCTTCGGGCAGGTGAGTATTGTGCTAAGATAGACTTGACAGAACATATCATTTAAGTTATTATCGATTTATTCATTCAATCTAAAAAATACACTTACTCCAACCTTCCTTGAGCACCAGAAATGTGTCTAAGAGGACAGTTTGAAAAATCTCTTAAACCTCTAAATGCGTCAAAGGTGCTCTTAGTAACTCATAACACAGCTTTTCCTGGGTACTGTTTGTGAAGATATGGCTCTTCCTGACTCAGAAAATACTGTATCAACAATAAAGTGCAGTTCATTTTTTGGGGAGGAATCTGCAGTGGGTCCATATGGTTCTTAATGCTACTATAATGTTTGTCAGTATATCTTATGTTGTTCTCGAGCTGAGTAGAACTAAACAATCACACTAAATGCTGAAGTACTTTACTGAACATCTGCTGTTATAATCACTTCTACTCAGGTTGTGCTCTGTCAAACTCGACTGTGCTAGAACCACACTAAATGATACATTAAAAATAATAGATCCACTGATTTGTAAGCAACTCTCATCAACACTGGAGCTGATACAATGTCTGATCAATCAGCAGAACCAATTTCCAGGCCTGTGCAGCACCTCTTCCTCAGATTGCTGCAGCTCGATTAATTCCCTGACCTTCACCAATTCTCAATAGCACTGATGCTTGTGTTGATAAGAGGGCCGACCCCAGGAAATTACCATTCTGACAGGCAGCCCGGTAACTGGTTTATGAATAATTATCACAACAATTAAGAACCGAGTCGGATTTGACTGTGACTGTGTGTGGGGTCAACTGTGAAAGTGTCTTCTTCAGAGAGAGTATCTGCCAGTCAGGCTGTTTGTGTCACACATGCAGCATCACAGATCATGAAAAGTGTGTGTCTGTCCATCTTAACTAGACTTCCATGTGTGGCAAGCTTCCTAGCTTAAAGAGCATTTATCAGCAGATATTCCCAGTGTATGTGTATGTGTGTGTGCAATCATACACAATTGTGTGTGTGTAGTATGTGTGTGTATGATTCATTGCATTAGGTTTCCGCTAGATTAGATCCCCTGCCCCCTCATAGCCCCAGGTGTCATGGAGACAATGGAGCTGTATGCTGTACAGTCTCCTATGACTTTATAAGAGTATTTTCAGAGACTCACACACTTAAACACAAACTGTGAGTGCCTGCTTGTGCCTACAGGCGCTCACTAACATAATTTAATAAACAATACTCACTTTGTCCCACTTTCATGATTATTTTCATGGACTTGGTTTTGCACACTCCTCCCTCCTGGTTGTCAATTCCCTCCATGGTGCCGTTAGAAGTAGCTACAACAGAAAAGAGAGTGAAACAAGGTTAGGATTCTTTATAAAAGGTACAAACCTGGAATAGGTTAGAGCAGAGGTAGTCACAGAGCTGGATCGTTGCCAGTGTTGGGAAGGATACTTTCAAAACGTATTCCGTTACAGAATACAGAATACATGCCCAAAAATGTAATCTGTAACGTATTCCATTACATTAACTAATCTGAGTAACGTATTCTGAATACTTGGAATACTTCCGGTTTGTATTGCATTTTTTAAGTGTATGATTGCGGCGTTGTTATAGTCAGTGGAGCAGCAGCAGTTTAAACTCTCTCTCCGCAAGATGCGGCGGGGCAGCTGGATGTCCGGCTCCCATCCTCTCCCATCTCTGTGCGGGTCCTACCGGAGGCTGAACCCCCCCCCCCTGCGCCAAGGCTGCCTTGCGCCGTGCAGCAATCGTTTCGGCGTCGAGTCTTTTTTGGCGCTTGACGCGAGCGTATCGCTCCATGAAACACACTGAAAAATTATTTTAAACGATATTGATGACATATTATATGATATAAATGATAAAGTATGCATCCCATAGTTTGTATTCCCCTTCTGTTGTCCTGGAGTTTTAATTTTACCAATTTTACCGATCACATTATTAAATGCCCCCCTCTGCCCATCCACTACAGACACACAAGCAGTCATAAAGATAAAAAGAGAGGGGGGGGGGGCTGAGAATACGTAATTTACCCTCGACACCCGACATTGAACGGAGCAAACAGCGGAGAAGCTCTTGAAGATGGATGAAATTAAATTGCGACGCTGTTGCAGTTAATGTTGGAGAAACAAGTGACCATATGCTACTGGGTCAACGGGTGATATTATCAGCGCTTCACGGCGCTTCAGCGTCCGGTGTGAACCCGGCGTGCCTCGCTGGCCTCCTGCAGAGCCATGACAGCGGAGCTCTGGAAGCGCAGGTCGGTCTTCTCTCACCAGGTGCTGGAAGGGCAGCTTGCGGATCAGCAGCTCCGTAGATTTCTGGTAGCGACGGAACTCTCTCAGAGCCTCGGTCCCGGGCCTGTAACGGTCCCGAGCCGGTAGCGGTGAGGCTCCTTCACGCCGCCGGGGGCCCGTGCGCTCTTACGGCAGCCGTGGTCTCCAGCTGCTTCCTGGGGGCTTTGCCGCCGGTGGATATACGAGAGAGTGAATAAACTCGAGAAGTACCGTCATGTAATCCACTGATTTCAACAATGTAACTGTATTCTGAATACCATCTATTTAATTTGTAACTGTAACGGAATACAGTTACTCATAATTTGTATTCTAAATACGTAACGCCGTTACATGTATTCCGTTACTCCCCAACACTGATCGTTGCACATGTAAAAGCAAGAGTATATCTTACAGGTTTGATGCCAACACTGTTAAATTAATGGTAATACAGTGGCTTAACAGAGGCTACTGTAAGCATCTGGTAATAAAAAGTTGTGTAGGGGAATTGTGCTGCCATACAGGCCTTAAGCCTATCTCGGAAAAACAGCCAATTCACAAAGACAACAGAGGCACTGAAAGCCTTCCGCTGAGTAAGGATATGACTCATACCCCTTTAATAAAATCACAATTCACCCGTTCATCACCTCAGTCGCTCTACTCCAGCAGAATATTTCACATCCCCAAAGTCAATTAGTTTGAGTAATTGCGACTGTAATATGCCTAACTGTGCTGATGGGGCTCGTAAGGGAGGCAGCCATGGGAGGTAAAGAGAGGGGAGAGAGTGAGAGAAGGAGACAGCTTTGGCTTCGACGACAGTGGTCATCTTGGAAAGCTGCTAACAACACCCCAGAGAGAGGTAGCCAGTTATTACAGAACACACTGTGGGATTTTAAAAGCCCCAAAACACTCAGATCTAAAAGCCAAACTTGGTGCTAAAAAGAAAAAAATCTGCTGACGACATGAAAAAAATATTCAGGGACGTAAAAAGGTAGGGATGAGAGATGGTTTGAAAAGCTTGGGCAATTTTCCAGAGGCATTGCAATTAAGGGAACAGAGGGAGGTGATAAATACCTCAATAGCCCTAAGATGAAAAGAGCTTAAAGGATCTGAAAAATGTTTGAAGACAGGAGAAAAGTGCATCGCTAAAGACTGAGTTTAAGGGACAGCAGCAGATGTCGGGAGAGGAAGCTGGAAGGGCGGTGCAAATACATCCCACTTGAGAAAGGAAGAAATAAAAAGGATCTAGAAACAGATGCCGTACGGGTCTGTACATTTAAAAAATAAAATATCAACTTGTGTCAAACTTATGCAAATGTGGCCCACACACACACTAACTGCCAAGGCCACACTGCAAAGGCTCGATCAGCTGGATGTTTTCTGCACCATTAGCTGCTACCCCGCCTCCGTGTTTGCCTGCTTTTATCTTTGTTGCCTCCGGAGGCTGTTGGGTGGAACTGCAGCTTGGATCGTGAGTGGGATGGGGAACAGGAAAGGAAGAGGGGGGTTGGGATGTGGGGGTAGTGGGGCTTGTGGTCTATCAGGTCGGTAACACAGAGGCTAACGAGCTGCCAGGGCTTAGCGGCTTGGCTTCCCGCCAATGCACAGTGGCCCACATTCAGTATGACTGCTCCCACCACACCGACTCCCCCCCCCTTTCGCTCTGCTTCCTCTTCAGTCTATCCTACTCTTTCCTCTTTCTGGAACAACACCCCATCATCCCGAGTTTCGCCCTCTCGTGTGTGGCCACCTCACAGCCACCTTCTTCCCTGAATTTCTTTGCTTTAAAAAATACTTGCCACCTCAGCGTGTCTTTGTGCACCTGAAGCATTTCCATCAGCTGCAGAGGAAATGACTGGCAGGTGCTTCCCAAGATCCTGATTGAAATACTTTTTAAAAAATGAAGCTCTGCATAATTTGCAACTTTCTCCTTTTCTTATTCCCCGTTGTTAATTTTTCCTCCTTTTTCTCCTCGTCCTCAGCTACCAATCATTTTGATACCAAATCCCCTTGCTTCAATAAGACAATGATGGGAGTTGACACAAAGAGCATGTTAACAAGGACTCCCTGCCTCCCTCCCTCAATCTTGCCTCCTCTCTCCCACTGTTTTTTTCTCTAGCTGACCTATGGCTTTCCAGCAGAGACTGAAAAGCACATTACATACAAAGCTCCTTACAGGCTTGTGCTCTTGTGCTTATGTGCGTACGCTGATGTGCATGCTTATTTTCATTTAACAAATCTGTTAGAAAAGTTTGCTATCCTGCATCTTGATAATCACCACCACTACCTTAACGCTGTTTACTTAGCCGAGTGATTAGTGCAAAGAGGCTGTGTTTGTGCCTTAGTTTTTGAGGTATGAGCAACATGGAATTTTGAGGTGTGCGCAAGCTCAAACCAACGTGTGCTAGAGAGACCAGAGTTCACAAGGTAAAAAGGGCAGTGCTCGTATTTGGGTCTCATATGCTACTTATCACTAGTGTCACCTCCCTCCATCTCCACTTCCATCTTCTTTCACTCTTTATCCTATTAAACCATGTACACATCCAAACTGATCTAAACTGAGAAAAATAAACATCTGTTTCTAACTTTGCTCTTATTTCCTTGACATTGAAAATATATGAAGACACATTCAATCTGCTGTCATTTCAAACCTTCTTCCCCTTTAAATGTGGAGCTAAACACACACTCTCTATGCCAAGGCTACAGTCCAGGCAAGCCTGACTTGGATTTCAACAGAATTTGATTGTCAAAACTGCTAAGGCTGGCTGAATGACTTGGACCTACTTGGCCCTGCTCGGCCCTGCTCGGCCCTGCCAGACAAGGCCAGACTGAACTGGCTGACAGACTAGCTGGCTAAAGTTAACCAGCTAATCTGTAATGCATGGGGAACACAGAGGGAACAGGGGGTGGAAAGACGAGGCTCAGTCAAGACCCTCACAAATAGATTTAGTCATCGACTACTGCTGGAATTAAAGTACCCAGATAAGACTCAAAAGACAGGGAGGGGAGAAGAGGTAGGGGAGTGCTAGAAAGAAAATGGAGGGAAAAATTGGTGAGATTAACCCTGAAATGCAGTTTGTGTGTGACCTTCTGCAACACAAAGAGGAACGATGAGTGAAGAAATGAGAAAGAAAAGGACAAGAAGAAGAGCTACATCATATTTTCCCCATTGACTCAATCTCAATTGAACATTACAGTAAATTTTCTCTCTCTCTCTATCTCTCTCTTTTTGCTCTCTCTCTCTCTTTCTCTCTCTCTCTCTCTCTCACACACAAACAGACACAGACACAACACACACACACACACACACACACACACACACGAAAGTCACATGAAGTCTCAAACAAATGGTAAAGACGTGTCAAAGAAGCATCCTCTCTCTTATGTGACGGCCTGTTTAAAACATCTGTGAAATTAGCACCACTCCAACCACAATCCCACCCTCCTTAACTTCGTTTACCCTCCCTAACTTAATTTTCTCCTGTTTATCAAATAACCAGAGTGGAAAATCACCCTCTGGTTAACGAGACAGTCAATTGTGAGCTTCAATCCAGGTAAAGACCGGGAGCTCATAATCCAGTTCCTTCCTTTCCCCTAATGTAACCAGCAAGAAAAACCTTCCATACGATGCATAACTGTGTTCACATGTAGAACTAGTCTGATACAAGGGATAGTTTCACTAATAGAACATTCAAAGAGCGGTGAAGGTGGTCCACATTTTGACCTTTAACATTTTAGTCAAATAGGCCAGTATGAAAAGCTTAGTAAATGCTTGGGTACAATTAATACACAATGCACTGCTGAAAAACAATGGCGGGCTGTTCATAAATAGTGGAACAGAGCAAAGGCATAACAGACTGATGAGGCCTCTCAGAAAGACTGATAGGAAGAGACAGTATTAGTACTGCAGAGAGAATGAACGGATGGACAGAATGAGGATGTGTCCTAGAAAGACAGAAAGAGAAGAGGAGGAGAGACAAAGGCAGTTATGATCTAAACTCAACGCATAATTGTCATCCGTCGGGCTGCCATGGAGCGTGAGACCAGCATCACAGTGCTGGTCTTCTACACTTCTGGACTTCTGGCGCACACACACACAGCAATACCAAACCTGTGTGATAACCACCGTTACCAGTCACTCAATTTTAAATCTATTATTTATATTGACCTGCTAAAGTTACATATTTAACATCACAGTGGGTTCAATTAGAATTTTGTTTAATCTAATTTCAGCTGCTGCAAAGATCCACGGCTATATCTTTTTTTTATTATTTCTCCTCAATTTAATTATTTCTCGTCATCTTTAGTAATTTCCCATGCAGATCCATAGTAGCAGTGCGTTTTTACTGATTAATCGTGTCATTCGTTTAAAAATGTTATAAAAATGCAATTACTGGGTTTTGTAATATGAGATTGGTGAATAAAAACAATAATAGTACTTTCAATCAGACGATCTCCCCCTAAGAGCAGGGGGTACATTTGAAAAAGGTGATTTAAGTTCTTTTTTCTTTTTTCTGTGCATGTCAGTCTTGTCCTCCTCGTGCCCTCTTCAGCTCATCCCTCTTGTTCTGTCGCTATGCTCCCATTACCTTTAGCTCAACCTTCCCTCTCTCTTTAGCTCTCTTTCCTTCTCCTTTCTCTCTCATTTCCCTCCCTCCTCTGTTTGCTCTCTTTCTCACTCATTCTGCCCTTTGTCCCTCCTTATTCATCTTCCGTTCCTCACTCCTTCCTTCAATCTCACTCAACCCCTCTCTCTCTCCCTCTTTAGCTCATGTAATCATCGAGCTCACTAGGTTCTCCACTGCAGGCCATGCTGCCACAAACAATCACATCAAACTCATCTGCGCTCAACTGGAGCAGCAATGTGCATGTTGTTCACTCAAACGAACATACATGCACGTACACACACACTCACGCACACATACACATGCACAAGCAGGAATGTGCACACTAAACCTTGGTGACAGAAATCTGTACTGTGCAGCTGCCTCTTCTACATATGCAAGAAAACACAAAAAGAACATAAAAAGCTGCCAACGCACACACACGCACATGCACACGTACACGCACACACACACGCACACGCACACGCACACGCACACGCACACGCACACACACACACACACAGTTCTTTGAATCTATAATATTGTTTTCAGTTGAAAATCCATCTAATCTATGTCCAGCCTTGACAATTCATAACGCAAGACACCCATTATCCAATTGGTTGAGAATCAGATCCCAAGCATTGATGTGGGGGCCTTAGCAATTGTGAGAATAAATGGAGGATTAAACGCTGGTTAATTAATTACATATCAAGTGCTCACTCTAAAAGGCTAATGAATTCTTCACTGTGAACTTTCTGAGGCGGAGTCACACTCTGAGGGGCCTTGGACGACACTGCTGGAGGGGAGATAACAAGATGGAGGTGCTACCACACAAACCAAGGCCCAGTACCTATTACTTCTATAGTGTATTCACCCAGCACAGAGAAAATTCACAATTACACCCACAAGCAGAGAGTCACATATTGGCCCAGTGCAACAATACTAGGTAAAAACAACCATGAATCGGACTCTCCCCCTACACACACCTCTGTGAGTTCTTCTACTCATTCTTTGTATGTTTATGTGTGCTTTACTCCTGCTGTTTACCCATCCAAAGAAGAAGCTTCTCTAAACAGCCAATAAAAATAAGGAACAGCTCTAAGTAAACGAAGTAAAGAGTGGGCTGTTAAGGCTGCAGAACCGGGGCCAGAGGTTTGCAAGAAGATGCATTTAACAGCAATAATGACACACACTCCAGTAGAGAAACTGCTCCCTTCCCTCCCTCTTTAGGCTACACACTAGCATTTGGGTTGTTGTGATGGGGGTTTGAGAACAGGGGATGCCAGTGAAGGGAAAACTGCAAAATTGGATTTACCAGAACCTCCTTTCAAAGTTTCGTTGAACTTTACCACCATTCTTATGTTATAATGTGTTGACTCAGCAGGCTGATGATCAGGAGGAGTTTCGGTGTGAGGCAGTTGGAAATTGAATATTCCGGTGTGCTCAGCCTGTGGTAGAGAGCCACAGATGGAAATACGTGATAGATAAAGTGAGACTGAGCGTTGTCTCTGGGTGTGTGTACTGGTACAGCTGTGTGTGCCCATAGAACATGTGGTGTACAACTGGTGCTGTAGCCTCATGAGGGATCAGAATCAGAATCAGAATTCTTTTATTTGCCAAGTATATTTGCACATACAGGAATAGCCTTGGTGTGGTTGGTGCACTGTACATTAAATAACACTCGGACATAAAACAACAATATATACACTAAGATAATGTGTCCATGTCATCCTTCGCACACGTCACCTGGCCAGGTACACCTATATGTACCTGCACTCGTCTTTGCTGACCTGTCTCATCTTTGTTCTACATTAATCTGGATTGAACTATGTTATCATGCTCAGTGGTAGGAACGAAAGCAAAACACTTGCAGCACCAGGGAAAGTAAACACCAGCATTAGCTAATAAATAATTAACTGCTGCATTTGGGTGGAGGAGCAGAGGAGGAGATAAGAGGAGGCTGATCGTGTCTGTGTCTCTTCAGTCAGTAGTTTATATAGTCCCTGCGCGCGCACTCACACACACACACACACACCACTTTGAATGGGTGAATTTAGCAGCCAACTTGCAAAAGTGCAATGTTGCCTAGACCAGTTTCAAGCTTTTAACCTGCTGCTGCTTATTTTCCAGAGCATCTGTCTGACCTGCAACACCACATAATTAGCAGTTAGACTCTACATAGCACAACATGGCCCGCCATGCAAATATCCTGCAGCTATGACACATTAACGACAGAGCAGCCACTTTTGAAGGTTTGGTTTAAATTACCTCATGTGGAACTGAAAGACCCTATTGTGTTGAAGAAACAGTTTTTTCCGGGGTTTTTTCAAACAGATTTCTCTAAAAGACTCTAAAAGGTTTGAGGATTCAGGTAATATGGTACAAGTAGTTAGTTACCTTCCACACTTCCTTTGCAAAATTTAACTACAATGGATGGTGTGGATAAGATAGAGCATTTCCTGCTTCTTTCCTTCTCTTTTTCCCTTCCTTCAACTCGCTCAGAAATATGGCCTTCCCCTACTGTGACAGCACACAGATGGCTGTGGCAGAGCGTCACAGATGGTCCTATCTGCGGCACAACCCCCATCAGTGCAACACAGATGGTTCAGTCCACCTCCAGTGTTTCTAACCAGGGGGCTGTCGGCAAAGAGGACACACCTGTACCATGGGACTGGATGGTGAATCACTTTTAAGCCAATACAATGGACGATAAGTTTGAGCTGCAGGGGTGTCATCACGTAGGAGCCTTAAGGACTCAGTATGCTTCAATCAAAAGAAGTGTAAAATCTATATGTCCATGTCAGAAAGGTTTGGCTTGATGAACTGTGCATCTTTAAACATCCAAATGTTTTCTTAAAGAGTAACTTTCAGTAGCTTGGCTTTAAGATGCCGATGTTGAAACATGCTAGAAGCTAGATTTAAAAAGTGAATCCCTAAGGAGACTCACAATAGACTGCCTTGGATGACTTCAAATCGATCTAAAATGTTTACTATGTGCTTATATCTGTAGGCTATCCGAAAGATATCATCCTTTGGATGCTCTCAATCTGTGATTATCAAGAAATTCTAATAGATTTTACACTTGAAGCTCAGCTAAAACTACTTAATATAGTCTATTTCCTCCATTTCTAATAATGTCCATCAACATCCTTTAGGGGACACACTTCAATCGGTTGTATTCAACTGAGTGGTAAATGTTCACACGAAGAGAGCACGGGGACTGATGGTGCAAAATAGTGAGCTTTGAAAGAAGAAGAAAAAAAATGAATGTTTAACTCCACTGATGCGTCTGGACCAGTCTTTCTTAGTCTGACGCATTGTTGACTAGAATAAGAAGAATCCACACAATACAGCCAAAATTCAAGGTATTTCACCAAATGCTGCTTCCTCAACCTTGACCAACTGTTTACGGGTGCTTTAACCCTTATAGGGCTGGAATAAACGTGTACTTACAGATGATGTAGTAGTCTTTCCCCCTAAGGAACTCTAGACCCCACAAATTGGGGCTGAACTCCTGGAACTTGAGGGTGAACTTGACATCCTGGTCAGGCTTGACACAGTTGAGGAGTGCAATGTCAGCCTTGGTGATGGTGCAGCTCTCCAGCTGCTCCCTGGGCACCATGTACACCTTGTAGTACTCCACTCCATCCCTCACCCCACCGTCCACGCGGGGGCACACAATGTCCAACTTATCGCCAATCTGGGGGTACAATACCACCCCTTGGACTGGCACAAATCTGAAAGGAAAAGCAGGGAACAACAGCAGAAAGAGAAGGATATTAGTTGGCTGCAGAAAAATGTATGATAAGTCATTCATTGTGCTTTGTGGATTGGAGTGTTTGTCATAAACTTGTTGGCCTAACTATTGATGAGGTAAATACAAATTGTGTCCATTCATTTCAGATGATAAAGGATAATGGTGGAATGTGTAGTCCATTCATTTCAGATGATAAAGGATAATGGTGGAATGTGTAACTTGTGTTTATATGTGTGTGTACTTGTGCGATGCAGTGTCAACCTCTTAATTTTAAGATACAGTCACAGAGCTTTGTGGAAGCAATAGAGCAAATATTTAACCAGATAAAAACACGAAGGTGGCACACTTGCCAGGTGCGAGGGAAATGGCAGATCAGCGTTAGCATACAAAACACAAATTAACAATCAATAAAAACCCAGACAGTTTTATTCGCAACAACATGAACAGAAGACACACCCACAGAGAGAGAGAGAGAGAGAGAGGGACAGAGAGCCTAGAGGAGTTTGTCTCGGGGAGTAGTGTAAATTCCCTAAATTCTTCCTGAAAGAGAAATAATGTTGTCATTTAGTCTCCATGTAGTTAGAACCCCTGCAGCATTCCTGTGATTGCACATGCTTTCTCACACACATTCACAGCTGGAGCTTGAGTTAGAGGTGAAACCTTGTATTTACCTGCTAAATGAATTTGCCCCTCGCTTGAATGCAATTTGAAATGTTAACCATGGACACCCACGAGGCTTTTCATGGCACACTGTGAATACTGATATGAGCAAACACTGGAATGCATTGCAAATATTGACTACGAGCAATGTCGGAAACATCGATGCTTATCATATTCACCTGTATTACTGTGTGTGTTTGGTGGGTGCAGATATAGCAATGGAGGGCCAAACCGACTCTTTACCCATGTGAACTAGAGCTGAAACAATAAATGGATTGGTCAATAAACGGGAAATGTATCAGTCATTTTTCCAACACAAATGCTGAGCATTAGTGCATCCACATGAAATTATGATTATTTGTAGATTTTCTTCACTAAAAATTTGAAAATATCATCTTGGAATTTTAACGGACATTTTCTCCTTTGTGACATTTTACAAACTAAACTGATTGAATAAAAACAATCTAAAGAGGAGCTAACAGTAATAGCAAGTTGCAACCCTACTGTGAACACCAGCATTCTAATTTATTAAATTCTTCAGCTTTTTGGTGATATATAGTTTTTTTTTAGGTCTGACGAGCAGTTCAAACCCAGCTAAATCCCATTAATTATATTCTTGACATATATAAATCAAAAGTTGTAAATCCTTACTTTTGAGTTCACATGTTCAACAATTTGGTGGATTAATGTCGTACAATATTAACAACTGTTAAAATCATCTATGAAATTCTATTTCAAATTTCAGTTATTCTATTTTTTCCGGTTTTCCCTCCAGCAGTATATAGTGTATACAGTGTCCACGCAGTATTGGCAGGCCCAGCGTCTCAAGTGAACTTTGACCCTTTTTCCTGGCAAAAACTACTAAAGAACTTCAGAGAAAGCAATGAGACGGAAAACAACACAGCTGAGGATTGACGCTTGGTCTACGTCTTTTTTTTTTGTTTTGTCTTTTTTAACTACAAAGGCATCACAGGGCGGCAGGGGAACGCAGAAGACCGGAAGCAAGGCACGGCCGATCCGCAATTAAAAGTGAGCACAAAATGAAACGGGGGAAATTCAACAAAAGCATATATACATACACAGTATATTTATATATATATATATATATATATATATATATATATATATATATATATATATATATATATATATATATATATATATATATATATATATATATATATATGCCAGAGCAAGGGCATACCATACCATCTTTATAGTTACAGATAGAGACACACTTATACATTATTTCTCTGTCCCCTTCCAGCAGTGTGCATCATCTTCTTTGAGCATAAGTGAGCACCCAGATGCACACACGTACACACACATGCGCATGCACATACACAGCTCCTAACTAGGCCGAGCGAATATTTTTTTGTGCCCTCTGGGGACACACTCAGTGGTGGTATAGTGTGTCTAGTGACGGACACAGGGAGAGCGAGGGAGAGGTGGAGAAAAAGAGGACGGATATGTGTCTATGTATATGTAGCACATCTGGAGTCATCTTATTATCTGTGTGTCTGTATCCGAGGTCGGGTGAGGGGGAGAATGGGAGCACAGAGATCAAGGGAAGGAGAAGAGAGAGAGAGAGAGAGAGAGAGAGAGAGAGAGAGAGAGAGAGAGAGAGAGAGAGAGAGAGAGAGAGAGAGAGAGAGAGAGAGAGAGAGAGGTCCTTAGAAAAGCCTCAGGGGCTACACAAATGCTGTGGAACTGTATGTGTATGCATTAACCTTGTGTTTCTGTGTGTGTGGGGGGGGGGGGGGGGCATGGTTGGACGCACTCATTCATGTGTGGAAGCAGGCACGTGTTTACACAGGGTGAAAGAATGCATTTATTCATGTGCTTATTTTAAACGTCTTGTATGTGTGAGTAAAAGTGTGTGTGTGTGTGTCTGTGTGTGAGAGAGAGAGAGAGAGAGAAATAGAGAGAGAGAGAGAGAGAGAGAGAGAGAGAGAGAGAGAGAGAGAGAGAGAGAGAGAGAGAGAGAGAGAGAGAGAGAGAGAGAGAGAGAGAGAGAGAGAGAGAGACCTTGAGGTGCCATTATTGATCTCTAAAGAGGTTAAATCTAGAATTCGTTTGTACTCTGCTTCCATAATGACGCTAAAAGGAGGTGAATAGCAGATCCTCTCCTACAGCTCCTTGTTCGTTCTTCACCCTGTACTATCATACTTGGCTTGTCAGGATTCATGTGTGTCAGCGCTCATGACTCTATGGAGGCTGGGACTTCTAACACAGGCACTCTTTTTTATTATATTTATATGTATTATATATATGATAATATAATATCTTTATTGAAGAAATCTGACAAGATGTAACAGAACTACAGTCAATGGCCCACACCTACTGTTCATATTCATACATGGTGATCAGATGAATCATTTTCCAACTGATAACAAACTTTACCTTTCTGACAATACTATCAACCAGAGCTTCAGAACTGCCACTCTGAAGCATGAATGCTATCTCTACAGGAAGCTGGCCAATAGCAAGAAATCAAACCAGGTTAAACCTACACAACGCTTACGCACAGGGAGAGCTGTGCCACACACACACGCATTATCACAGATGAACAAGAGCTGAGGGAAATGGGTGTGTATTCTGGGTTTTTCCTGACAGAGTATACGTTTCTCTATCATAATAGCTGTAACCTGTTTTTTCATTGTCTTTACAATTCAACATGGAGATCTGCCTTAGCCAGGGGCAGAAAAAACTGACTAATACACCCATCATCTCTATTACACTTCTGTATTTTAGCCAGCTGATCTAAAACAAAGTAATGTTTAATGAAAGCCTTCCATAAAAAGATTGAACTTTTTGATGCAGGTCTAGACAAAAGGCAGACGAGCTGCCAAGAGGCTGATTAGGGACAATATGAGTTACTCTGGACTGTGTCATAAAAAAACTGACGGGGTCAGGAAAAAAACAAGAGGAACAAGAGATGTGATGAATACAAGTCGGACACTCAATATTTTGTTGTGCGGCTGCCTCCTGCACTCGGTCTCCTCCCCTGCTTATGTTTTGAGATATTGAAATGTGTACTGATACCAGATACCTGACCCAATGGCAGGCATTAGAACCAAACACCAGGTGCACAAGGTCACGCAGACAGACGGAGGAACCTTATAAAGCAACTTCAAATAGATGACTTCAGGGAGGGAAAGAGAATGGAAGGGGCAGAAAGCAAATAAAAGCCAGCTCATGATTGTTAATTAACTTTATGCACTGACTACCAGCCCCCACCTTGGTATCAAGATTTAGTGTATTAATCTAAATATAATCTGTGGCAAATCTTATAGTGTCTCACTACTTTCAAAGCAGTCTGGTTGTCCAACATTGTCATAAATTCCTTGAAAACTTGAGGTCAGATTCATCAGAAGGGCCCAGACATCCAAAAGGGAAGCAGATAACAGATATCTCTATGAAACAGTTGTGATATGTAATTGACTAAATATAAGAAACTGAAGTTGTGTTTAATGAAATCACTAAACCTGTGAAAAGTAAAACAGCATTTTGGTGTGTATATAAAAGTCAAAACTAAAAATCAACAGCTGATACCTCCTGAATTTAAGGTATATAAAGGTCAATAAACAAAGACAATATTTAGAAGCTGCAAACTTCATGACAGGTGTACTTATAAGTATGGAGGTGAATATTATTAACCCATAAACCATAGTTATTTTAGTAACTTGTCACGCAAAAATGTTACTTATTTTATCAAATCAATTAATAAAACAATTATTTTAACAGCCTACACTCACAAATCACAGTTTGCCTCATATGGTTTAACAAAGAGCAGCATCCTCTGCTCTTAATCTTCAACTAGATTGAGGAAATAAAATAACGAAGTTGCAAATGTGAGGACTTTATGTTTTCTGTAACTGTAAAATTAATATCTTTGGAGTTTGAGCTGTTGGAAAAAACAAAACATCTGAAAATACGACGTACAGCTATGTTAACATGTGGCTATAAAATGAACATTTTATAAACTGAACTAATAATAAAAGATGAACTAAAAAACAGAATGGAAATCATTAAGTTGCAGCTCTTCTGTAGCACTGTTTTTCCCTCAGTTTCTGTCATGTCACGCACCATTTGTTCTTCCACATGGAGGCAACACTTGTCGAAAAGTGTAACCCTGCAGAAAGACAATCACAGGAGGTGACAAGAGCACAAGGGAGGGAGATAGACGTCAAGATGCACAAGCCCTCTAACGCAGCCTGTTCAAGGCAGGAGCGCTGCACCATTATTCCACCTCATCGTTCTGCATGAAAAGTACGGACACAGAAGACATTGTTGCTCCTCAGCGGAGGTGTAGTGAGAGAGCCAGACCTGTGTCTGTGTGGCTTTATTGTGTCTTTGTGTGGTTCAGTGTAAACGAGCGGAGAGGGCATAATAAAGGGTCGTCTTGACGGCAAAACAGCAGGGTGTCTGTACAAAAGGGCCTGTTTTGTAAGGCTATATACAGTAGCGTACCTCTTCTCCTCTTACTGATCACTATTTGTCTGTCTGTCTGACCCCCTCCCCTTCTGCAAACACACACCAACTGCTCTAACAGCGAAGGGGGAAGCCGCTCACATCTCTAACCACACCATCGGGCCATTTTGTGGGAAGGTGAGAAGAGCCGCAGCTGCCTGAACTTCCTCGTCACCGTCTCCACATCTCCGCCAGAGCCACGAGGAAAAAGCTTTTATAATTTCTCATAATGATACAGCAAAATCAGACTGCTGCAATTGTCAACTGACAAAGAGTCCTCAGCGTTACTTAGACAGGATTCAAACCATGACTTCTGTTTATGATTGCTGGCAAGTGGTCATCTAGTAGCCTGCTTTCATTTTACTGGCATTAAACTATGTATAATACAAGGCGCAAAAGAGGTTAACAACACAAAGCAACAGTGGCCGTCCTGGTGTAATCCTCCCGTCCCAATCAGTCTTCCATTCTCTTCCTTTGGCCCTGAATTTGTAAAAAAACAGAGTGATGCGAACTGGAGGGTGAATATTTACTGCAGATCAAGAACAACTGTTTGACTCTGAATCCCAGCTGCAATGCAAGGATTCATTATGGTGGCAGACAAAGAGGCCAAGCTGGGGCATAGTAGGGGATAATCCACCCGCAATTCTTCGCAGCACTCCGGCTTTCGCCCTCTGTCGGCTGAGGGGACAGAGGTCTTTACGCCGATCGTCACCCTATCCCCCCTTTGTGCTCTCCCTGGTTCTGTCTGCGCTCCATGCCTTCGGCCCTACCTTTCATCCTGTAATCCAGGCCTATGGGATCTGAGCAAGCCTAGACATAATTATCCTCCTCATCCTGAGGGGCCACGATGCTTTCTTCTCTCCTTCTCTGTTTCATTTCTCTTGCTTTTTTCCTATTCTTTACACAATCTTAATCATAAACGTTTCTCCTGGCAGTAATCGGAAAAAGAGCCACGTCAACCTCTATAACCCTGGCTGTGCAAACTCTCTGTCCAACATGGCAGGATTTCACTTTCTCTCCTTTTTTCCCTAACTCATGTTGCAGGTCAATGTAGCTGAATTAAAACAACTGATCTGTCTCTCCTCTGGCTCCAGAAAGAATTGAAGAAAAAAAGACAAAATTAGAGGCACTGCAGGGATTTTGGAGGGAGGGATGGTTAGAGGAATAGGGAGGGCATCGTTACAACATTCAGCACAAGGCCTCATCAGTCATTCATGATGGACCCGCATCTCTATGTCCACCCCCCTCTCTCTCCCACTTCCTCCCTCTCTCTAACCCCCCCTACATTCACAAAAGTACCCACAGAGGTGCCCCCGTCACTGCCCGGTCACAAAGGGCCTTTAGGCTTCTATGTAATCTCTTAATGAACTGCAGTAGAGAAGAGGGAGCGCTCCTTTTACATAAACCATGTAAAGCAGGCATCTCTTTTGTTTCTCCCTCCAAACTACAAAATGGATTACCAGGAGAAGGAGGTGTGTGTGGTGTGATGTGACTTGTCCATGTGTGAGTTGGGGGAGATTGGGGAGAGGGGGAGGAGGTAGTGGGGGTCATTCTTATTTTTCGGTTAAGAGTTCATGCATACAGACAGTAAAATAGTAAACAATAATGACATTTAATGAACATAGCTGCAGGCCCTGTGGATGGATTCTTTCTTTTTTGTTTGTTTATTGTGTTTAATAGATGATGCACACTTCAGAACACATGCACTCACACACAGTGTGACAGAGAGAGAGGGAGCCCAGCTATTTCTTTATCCTTTCCCCCAGCCTACATATACAAAGGCATTATACTGGCCCTGAGCCTTCACATTTCTAACATTCATCCTTCCTTGAATACTCAAAAGGGAGGACTAAGGCAAACTAAAGGAGAGGCGCGCAGGCAGGAACGACTTGGTCTGTTGAGCATATTGCTGACCTGCTGAATAAAGATATTCACCATTTGGGATTCTCTGTTACCAAAGAGGAATAACTGATACACAAAACTGAGGACTTTCAAAAAGCTGGGACCAAGGACAATAAAAGTTTGGGTGTCATTTATTCAACTGACATCACACGGTAGTTATTTATCAGATATAAAACTCAATTTAAAATAGTCGATTTTGGTATCAATGTTTAAAAATTTAAAAAAAAATCATAATCAATTTATCCTAATTTGTAATGAGAATAAAAGGAATCACTATGACAAAAATCATTGCGCTTCATGGACGATATGTTTAGTCCGTATGTAAGAATTGACATTTAATTCCACCAGAGACCTTGAACTGCAACATTGTTCTTAAAACGACCCCGTAGATAAACAATTCATTAACAGGTGTTTACTTCAAAAGAAAGAGGTGTGTGGTCCCACAATGATATCACTCTCTGGCCTTCTATCTCTGAACTCCTCACCCAGACAAAACGCAAAGAATGCGCACATGCACAGCTAATTCCACGGAATGCCTGCTGCATTTGTGGCAGCCTAAAGCTTACTTCGCTCAGAGGGTGGAACGCTTTTTTTCCCCTCTTTCAAAAATCAAAAGTGACAAGTCAAGTTAAATTAGAAAAAACTGCTGCTCCAAAATGGAGGTTGAATTCTTTGAATTTTAAAAATACAAACACATTTGTTGGGTGATACCAATATTGAAAAAGAGTGCTTTGCCAGAAAAGCAAAGTGAAGAATCTCTATACGTGGCATGATAATGACACATGGTCTGGTGTCGGGCTTTTGGACCTCATTGTATGTTCTTTGCAGTGCTGATGTATTTTGTATTCTAGCACTTTTTCTTTGACTTTATGGGTCTATCTGCGCATCACACTCAAGCAAACGCCTCCAACCAATGGCTGTTTATATCACCAAAAGGCTTTCTACGAGGTCAAATTGTCAGCAAGTAGCAATATACAAAAAGCGGCCAACACTGAACAACACAGTGCCATTTGAGCTTAAATGTGGGTGTCCAAAGTGGAACCTTGAGGTATATGAACTGAGGTATAGGAACATCTACAATGTGTTTTCTCCCCTCGTCTATCTCAGAATGAGGTAAGAGTATAATTTGATGCATAATGAGGTCAGGACACAGATGGCCATGGCAGTCAAGAGGCTAGAGGGCCACAGTGGTGCAAGTAGAAAAGTGGAGCTCAGTGCTACCGACAACGCAACAAATCCTCTCCCCAAATACACTGAAATACTTTCAGCACGCCACAGTTTAATTTTAATTTTCAGAAGTTGAAGCCACTCAACACAGACGCCTGTTACGCCTCCATAACGTCTCTGTTGTGTGTGTGCCTCACGGGGGAGAACAGGAGACAGAGAGGGAGATGGGCTCTCTGGCTGTACTGGAGCCAAGAGCTGAATTATTGAGTGACTTGGAGTTTGGCCGTGACGAAACGGCCACAAAGAGGGGCGCCCCCCGCCGTGCGGAGAGCAGGGGTGTCGAGGAGGAGAACGACACCTTTTTTATTTGAAGAAAGGGGTTTAGCCGCCTTTCTTGGCCTGTAGGAAGACAGAGCAGGCAAATGGATGCTCTTGGTGATCTTAGGTTGGGGGATGTGATATAAGAACAAAGGCAGGAAAAGAGAAGTAAGGTAGAAGGTCTGTGTTTGTTCGCCTTTCACCCTATCACCCGCAGGAGGTCACAGGTAGAGCATTACTTGAGAAAACATACACGCCGCTGTGTGGGACATCCTGAGAGCCCACGTCCACACGCTACAGCTCTCCTGCGCTTTCAATTCAGGCGCTTAAAGCAGCGAGACGCGGGTGTAAATGGTTGGGCGGCGGGTTGGTGGTCAATTCAAAGTTAAACTAACAAACATATTTCCAGCATAGTTCGCTCTAAAGAAACAAACCCCAGTTCATGTTTAAATGATTCTCATGCAGAAGGCTGGGTCCAGCGACAGAGCATCAGAGGCCTGTGTGCGTCCCGCCAGCTCCACGAAGCCTCGCTCTCACTATGTTAACACTCCTCTCTTCCAGGACGCTTGTCTTATTGCTCTCACTCATATTACCTTCATAATGGGGGATCAAATTGAACACCCAGTATTTGACCAGTATAACTGTGGGAAATAGAGGGACCTCAACGGACCTGAGCTCAACACAATTTCAAATGTCTGCTTCATCACATTTACTCGGACCTGTTACAAATATGAATTGCAATACGCACAGTCGGAGTTATTATTGACCGAGGAAGCGGGGCGTAAAATTACCTTGAAAATGAATTTCCCCTCCCTGCGTACAAGCTGAACGAGCCACACATCTCTGCAACTCCACAGAAATATGCCCATAAACAACAAATGATATGAGATGACTCTAACTGCCGGGCCGCTCGCTCTGAGGCGGGTTTGTGCCGTGGAGACAGACGCACGGCCGAGCGGCCCCGAGCAGTCCACTGCGCGTAAATATTCAACGACGACAGGACGCAAACAGTAAACAGGCCTGTATCCATGCAACAGTAAAGTGAGAGCCTCACTTCTCCTGACAGGTGTTTGGATGGGTACGAGACCGGGGTAGTTTCGGGCAAATTATCCTGTTTGGTTCGACCTGAGCCTTCATGTTCAAAAATAAAAAACCTAAACTCTGTTTTAAAAGTGTGGGGTGAATCTACAGTTCGGCCAGGGATTCATTAGCTATTTTTTTTACAACTCATTAACAAAGGTCCGCTGGTATCCGCGTCCCTCCTTTGACAAATCGGACCTCTCCAGACGCGACTCCAACAGTTCGCCGCTGTGACAATAACAGGCGAAGATAAATTCAAATTTCAAATCATTCTCGTCTGAGGGCTCTTTGTTCAACTCGATGTACACTGAACTGAAGAATTGTGTCTGTAAAGCTACATTGTGTTAACTCATTTTATTTTACGCATAAAATGCCATGGGCGGCTCGCAAAGCACCGTTAAATTCTCCGGGTTTTCCGCGGCGTCTTGCTCACGGGGAGCGTAAGGCAAGTCGGGAGCCAGGCACCAGGCTTGTGTGGCACTTACTTGGTATTTGTTGTGTTCCAGTAGATGGACTCCAGGATGAGCGCCCGGCACAAGTCCACTTTGAAGGCAATAAACAAAACTCCAAAATAATAAATCCACATCGAATCCCCCATGGTGAGCCTGCGTGCCTCCGGTTGGTGCAAAATCCGTCTCAAAAGAACCAAATCTCTATTTCAAAAAAATAAACACCGAGATCAAGTGCTCCAGAAAATAATGAGCGCGGCTATGTCGTCACTTTATATCCCGATCCAGTGTCGATGCGCTCTGACCACAAAGCCCGATCAGAGCATCTCCAGGAGACGGAGCTGCCACAGGAAGGCGCACGGCAGCAGTTCACTCAGCAGACAGTGCGTTAATATTCTCCCCGCTCAGAGCGCACACCTCAACCCGCTGCAATACATTCCTCAGAGAGAAGAAGTGCTGGTGTCCGCTGTGCACCGGGCGGCAGATGGAAAGCAACACGCGTATAATCCCCCTGCGTTCAAGTCCAGCATCCAGAGCCGCAGCAGCAGAGAACGGGACTGTGGTGGCTGACGGTGGAATGGTGAGATGTTCCCCTTTCAGCTGGTGCCGGTGGTGGTGGAGGTGGTGGAGGTGGTGGTGGTGGTAGTGGTGGTGAGCAACAAACTGTGGGTGACAGCAGCCGAAAAATGAGAAAGGCTACACAATGGGATCGGATGGTCAAAACGAAGAAAATGATCAAATATGAGAATGAAAGAAATCAAAAGAGCTGGAATGGAAATTCTCATACTGTGGCTGCACCGAACAAGTGCTGCAGCTGAATCCTGCAGATCCGTCCCAAACGCAGGGATGAAGCCTCGGCGACGCTCAGGAACCTGGATGGAAACTAACTGCGAGACTCGGAGACTCACAATATTAGCTGGAGTTGGTCATGCCCAGGCCCCGCCCCGCGCCGCCGCTGATTGGTCCCTCGGCGGGAAAGTCAATAGTAGCCCAGCTGTCAATCAAGGAGGGCAACTGGTTCAGTGGTGAGCGACACGGACAGAAATTAAAGTCAAGACCTACTTTTGTTCAAATTCAGGTGAAGTAACTTGACCCCAGTAAAGTGTCACACTTTACATATAACATCTTAAATGTATACGGCAATAATATCAAAGGTGAAGCCACTTCTATTCAATAATAACAACACCCTTTGTTTGACTGACTCCGCCTCACGATCCAGAGCAGACTCCATCTGCACTGATGCTTTCTACTCTTTACGAGGAGCCTTGGTCCCGTGCTCGTGTGGATGAGCCCAACAGTACGAGCCTACATTTGGCCCCATAAGGCTCGTTCACATGACTGTACTGAGCCACGGTGCGCGTCCCCGGTTACTGCGCTGCTATAATGCACATCATGTTCATTCGCGAGGCAAGAGCGCCCACTAGCGGAAAATCTACCCCAGAGAAAGCAGAGGAGAGTCACACAATCAAATATGTTATTGAACATCTAAATTAAAGTTGCAAGTGTATTCATTTATAACATGTTAAGAAAGATAACATTATAGCGTTTAAAATGTATTTATTTATGTTTCACATAAGGTATTTTTAAAGGGATATTCCTCGTGCTTTTTTAAAACCTCCAACAGTAAATAACAGGCTGAACATTTTATGTTAACTACCTTGTTTTTTCCCCGATAAAACAACTTCAAATTGAATTATTCAAATGTCTACGCTATGTATATTGTATTATACAATTCGACCCGATAAAGGGTTCGTATTTACCATTTCCATTTAAGTGCCTTAAAGAACAATTCTAATGGCAAACATTCACACGTCCTGGAAGCACTGCATTTCTAGTCAATGGTCGCTAATTAGAGCAGCGCGCACAAACACACACAGACGCACACGGTGTCACCTCTGCTGTGTGAAGATTTGTCACCTTTTCACGACTTAATTCGATCAGATCGTGTAGGAAGCGGCTGTGTGTTGAGCCGACGAGCAGGTTGAAGTGACACGGTGAGGGCCTCGGCCACTCGCACTGTGGATGTTTATTAGAGCTGCGTGATGGACATTACACTGATGGGACCGCAGGGACAAGGGTATCAGGAACGTCCAGTGAATGGAGGACGGACTAATAGGACAGTGCGTAGAACCTCCACACTACGCTTGTGTTGGTGCTCCTGTTCGTTTAGTGGCTCCATAATATTTTTTTCACAGTCGGAGAAACTTTCAAAAGGATTCGTAGTTTATCTCCTTTAGGAAATTATACCCCAACTTACTTTTTCTCCACAGTCGGTTTCAATGTAAAAGTAAATCAAGTCTTTGTTATTAGTTTTATATAGATATTTTTTGTCTTTTTTCCATTTAAAACACCCCCTAAACATGCGTCAAGCCTACAAGTCCTTAAGTGTGTTTCTGGCGGTGAGTTTTATGAAATTGCGTTAACCACAGTTCAGTTCCATGTAAAGTTCCACAGGTTTGCGCTGTCCTGAAATGACGTAGTGAAATCTTTGTATGACGGAGCAGCTCGAGTTTCTTTATTTTTAAACCTTTCCTTCCTGCCTCTGAGAGGCTGAGACAACTCAGCCAACCCGGCTCGAGATCAGGCCGAAGAAACACACTCACACACAGTGCTTCACTCACCAGGAAGACGTACTGTTGTCGAACATTTTCTTGTTAACGTAAAACTTTGATGAATCAACTTCAACTTAACCGTTGAAAGTATACAGCAGAAATTTGAACGACATTCAGAACAGCCCACTTTTTCCAAAAATCCCGTTATTTTATAAAGCTTAATGAAATCTTTATATATTTGTTTTAAATCTTTTTTCTTCTTCTTTCTATCAGCTGGTGCACATTTCCATTTAAAACGGGTTTGTTTATTGCTTTATTTGAGCCGTTTTACTCACTGAACTGCTCGTTTATTTAAGGCCACTTGTTGGAGGACATCAGCGGATGACTGTGGGCCGCAGAGGCCGAGGAGCAGCAGGTTTATTCAGCGGGCGCTGCGGCTCGGACTCCACTGCGGCACCACGCACGGATCATCCTCCTCAGCCATTCTGACGGAGGTCCGTGATGGACGGTGCTGCTGAGCTCTTACTGACTGCGATTTTACTCTAAAAAGTAGGTCCGCTCCCTCATCATAGAGAAATGTCGAGCGTCACTCTCTTATTAACTGTCTACATGTTGAGGTGTTTGAACTGTTCGATCAAATTGTTTCCGTGCTGTAAACACAGGACTGAGGCGGGTTTAAGATGATCCGTCACCCGAAGCTTCACATGCATGAAACACCAGAGGCTGGAGCTGCTAACTCACACTGCTTTGTTAATATAGACTTTTTAGATTTAACTAGACGTTGATGAGCTGTTTATGCATGAGGGCGTGTATATGTATTAGAGTACAAACCCAGCACCGATACCATTCAAATCTGTACCTGTACAGCTCAAACTGCTGTTTATTTTATTATTTCAAAGGAAACTATGAATAAACTAAACTTTAAGTCTAATAAAAATTCAGTTTACTCCTGTCTTCTCCTAAACTAGTGTATTGTAGTTAAACCCATAGTGAAGAATTATAAGTGAATTAAGAACATCACACACAACATAGGCATTCGATAGATTTACTCAACTGTTCAGTCCCTTAACAAATGGGGGAAATTACATGATAAATTCAAAATCCCTCATTACAGTCTTATACCAACCGGAGGTCAGCCTCAGTCACAACCACACACACCGTCATTCGCTCACACACTCACACTAAGCTCAAACCTCATCTTACCTGAACTTGTCCATCCAGTACGAATCAAGACTTACCACGTGAGGCGCATTGCCACGTTCATTTACTACAACAAAGTTCAGGGACAGAACATCGAGTCTATAGTTGGGAGTTTTCGTGCATTTCACTGTTTTCCCACAGAGTCTGATAAAACAAAGCTCAAGTATTTACCATTACTGTAACGTTTCATTTTGTAATTGGGGATCAATTTCTTAACACACTCTTTACTTGAGGGGGGTGGGAGCGAACACATCACAGCAAGGCTAACAACATTACATCATACAGGAGGCATCCCCTCTCCTCCGTTACCCACAGGCCCACTTATCATAGACGGGACACATATCCTGCTGAAGGTTTGTGGTTCAGTCATGGGCAGCTTGGTAGTCGAGGCCGAGTTCACTTGCAATGCAGCAACTTCAAATCTAACATAAGCTTTACATATCCTCTCTGGACATGCTGCCATGTTAATGTTTTAGTGACAAATAATATTAGCGGTATATCAGTAAAATAAACTGTGGATTTCTATGGTGATCAGATCACATTCACAGGAAGTAAGGTGGAAGAAACTAACCTGTCAGCTGGATGGGAAGTTAACTTTGAAAGGCTGTGCTGTGATTTGTCACCATTGTGTCAACCACTTCAGCTATTTGATTTAAAAACAAAAAAACTTTTTAAAAAAAACTTTTGAGCAGGAAAACCACACGTCCACTCCCAGGCTGCCCATGAGCTTTTACAGTTAGCTGACCTACACAAACTAAACATCTTCTATATCGGGGACTGGCATCCTATTGTAGTTTGCTGACATGTAAGAGAACAGGTGCACAGTTGTTCACTGTTACACCAAAATTAAGACTTGCAGGGCAAGGGACGTGTTATAGCATTCTACATCAAAAGTTCAAGTTCCCTAAATATGAAAATAAACTGGAAAAAAAAGCAAACATGTCCTCTGTGCCATAGGGATGATAAGGGTGGAGGGAGCACTCCTCTTCGGGGCCAGAGAGGGACAAGGGCCTTCATTGGGACAAGCAAGTTAACACAATGGTCTGTTTGAACCCCTTTCCTCGGCCTTCCTTCAGCACTTCCAAAACGAAGCGTGCGTTCCACAGAGGAGGAGTGGGGTCAAATGATGAAGGAGAGCTGGATGGGAATGAAGGCAGGGCATGACATGTGGACAGCGGGGGAGCAGTTTTATTCAGTGGCCTTGAGGGAGAAGGAGAGCTTGGGCCTGGACTTGCCCTTGCCAAGGATTATTTTCTGCTGCTCCTTCTGCTGCTTCTGACGGTCCTGATCCAGCTTCATGCGCTCCTCGTGAATCTTTCTCTGTTCCTCTACAATACGCAACTGCTCCTCAGCCTGTCAAAAAACATACAAAGCAAACACAGCCTAAAAAACAAGGTCAGATAAGGATAGAAAAGAATGACATTCAAACAAATGTCCACCAACTGCTGGCAGTAAAACAGTCTGCTTCTATTTCTACATGTGAAGCTGTTTTCTACGGTTTCAGTTTGTCCAAATCAAGCCTAGCAAAAAACACTGTTTTAATCTTACATGGCATACATACAAACCTTTAATCTAACCATGGCTCATTACCATCAATTAAAAGCCACTAAACGGAAGACCTCCTTTATATAAAAGATTTGTAATGAAAGATACACAGCCGACTTTAAAGTGAATAAATAAGACATGGGGGTTTCGTTTCGTTCGCTTACTACACCAACTGTAGATTTGCTAAAATAGCGAGCGGCATCAGGAATCACTGAATGCGATCGGGATAATTTGGTCAAACAGTTAGTGTGCCATTCAGTGTGTGATCTAAAAAGCATAAAAAACGATAAATCTAAAAACAGGAAAGAAAAAAACTAAAACAGCAGCTTTCTTTGCTAGTCACAGAGCAGGGCGTACCAGCTTGGCCTGAGCATCGGCGATCTTGCGGTTATTCTCTTCCAGGATTTTTTCCAGCTCCTCCCGCTTAGATTTTTCTTCTTCCTAGATGGGTGACACGGTGCCATGTTAGCGCATGAAAATATTACAGCCACTTTCTGTACATACATACACACACTTGCCCTCTAATTGTGTCTCTCTCTCTCTCTCTCACAACCACACACGCACGCACACCTCAATTTCTTTACACCATAGAGAAGTTTGTTTAGCCTCTCGCACATGATGCCTGTCTGGTTGTAAAATAAATAGAGGCAAAAAAACCACAAACATTGAACCTTCTATCCCTTACCTCTACTGTTAAAACCTTCCTAAAAATATACAATCCAAGCCCCACCTAGGGCACTCATTGGATTACTGTGAAAGACATTCAAATTTGTAAACAAGAATTCAAACGGAGGGAAACCCACTCATCACATTCATAAACAGAAAACAGATATCATTGACAGACAATACGATCTAGAGGAAAAAACAATTGCTGTTTTTTAACATCATTATAAGCAAGAACAAAGGATACAAATAAAGGAGGGAATAATTTTGGCTCACCAATGCACGTATACCTACGCATTTTCCTTGCCTGTGTACCTACACAACTGGTGAAACCATTCAGCATTAAACGGTTGAATATTTACTGTCGTCCGGACTGTGTGGCCCCTGCAGAGACAGAGAAGCTCTCCTGGGGTGGGAGGGAGGGTAAGTAGGTATGGGGGGGTTCTGCCATACCGCGCCCTCGGCATTCCTCTTTATTACTCTGATCTCTGTACTGCTTAGCCTGTGCCTGCAGCATTCTTTTTCCGATTTACCTTTTTTTTTTTTTACAGTGGTTCAGTCCCCAACAAGGCAATAGAAGAGTGAACAGAGTAGAGTACAAAGAGGTGTCTGTGTGTGTTTGAGGAGAACCGGACCACGGTACACTTACAGTACAGGACACAAGTCACAGATGTGCTGAAAGGCTGCAGGCCAGCTCAGGTGCTAGTTAGGAAGGTGGTGAGTTGTGTTTCCAAAATAAAAACAACACAAATGTATTTACAAAAAACAATAACAAATTTGACAGCAGCCCTATAGGAGAAGCAAGTCATGAGTGGAAAAAAAACACAGTACATTGTTTTTTCTTTGGAGAAAAGGCTCTTTATCTGAAGAAAATTTGTATATTAAGAGATAAAGGTTAGACCAGAGAACGTTCAACTTCTCAGAGAGGAAAGAGGAAAAGTAGTAGTGGTCCATAATTATGTTTTTCAGGGCTGAAGAATCTCAAAAGAAGGAGTGGTAAAGAGAAGGTAAGGGAGTAATAAAAAAAACGTGTAAAATTGTCTTGGAATTAAACAAACATTTCTACACAACAAGGTTAACTTCAATGTGAGAGTTACAGAGATGTAAAATGTCTAGAGCAAAGACAAAACGAATGCCTATTTGATTTCACTCTTGGCATCTAATTTACTGTTGATCCATTAAAGCTTTAAGTCTGACTTTGACCTTTTAGTAATAGAAAAGCTTTGCTAAAGGTACCGACCACATCTATAAGCGTATCCCGGATGGAGGGTGGGAGATTTGTGGAGGAGAGCGAGTAGCGGCAATGCCAAAGATGGGGTAGGAGTCAATTAGTCCAAGTAGGTAAAGATGGCAAACCCAGACTACTTTTTTCACCCCAATAGTCCTGAGCCACTGGCTGCTCCGTATGCAAGTCGGGGTCACTAGGCTTTAGCTGTCACTCTCATTTATAATACATTATTACTGTTGTATAAACAAACCCCTTTTTCTTAAATGGCGCCTGGTGAGGAGGGGCACAGGGTTTGTCAGACAGATGTCTTCATTTACTGTTCAAAAAGGGGAAAAAAAGAAGCAAAGGAGCTCATATTAATGTTAAAAAAGCCTGGGAGGGTTCTTTCAACTACTTTATTATGAGACCAAAAAGGATTGGCCCTCTTTCTACTACCTGAACTGACAGCCTGCTAATACGGTGAATCAGAAATAAGATTATGTTACATTCTATTATAAACTGGTTGTGCATTTTTAGGCAATTCATTAATTTTATTAATATGTATAAAAATGGCCAGTGACGATAAAATTCAAGTCTCTACAAAGTAATTGCTCTTATCAGCAGAGATATTTTAAGGTATGAAAGTAAAAGATCACACCAATTCAAATTAGAGAAGGAAGTCGATTTTGTAACCCAGCCATAGCAAACTCTCACAGGCAGACAAGGAAATCTTGAGTCGTCGCATTTAACAGAGACAATACTCGCATACCTTCATTAAGTATGAAGCATGTGAAACCAAAAATCCAGTACTTCTAGCTTCCCCATTCAAAAGCTTGTGAGCCTGTTCCCCATTGAGTAACAGATGTTCCTGCACAAAGTTTTTGATTTCACAAATGAGAAAGTTACAGTTAGACTGATACCTGATATTAAGTAGGGCTGGTGCAAAGATCAGCTTGTACAGCCAAAACCCAAAAGAACTTGATTTTCAGACTTGCATTATTCCACCTACTGAATATATTATATTTAGTATACTGTGTGCAAATTATTGATAATTCATTTGAACCAAGTCAGGCTTCCCTGCAGTGAATATTTATACCCTGGCTGGATTACGTTTAGAAAGGGGAGAGGTGGTTCCTCAATCCCCACCATCCCTGCATGTCCCTTAGAAAGTCAGAGCAAGTGACTGGGAGGGAGATGGGAACAGGGAGGTAAGGGGTTGCACAGATATGGAAGGAAGGGAGGGGCTGCATTCCAAACGACCGAGCGTTACCTCTCTGGCTTTCTGCGCTGACAACTCAGCCTGCCGCTGCTTCTCCAGCTCCTCTAGCAGCTGCCGCTCCATGATGCGCTTTGCTTCCTCAACACGTCGAAGAACCTCCCTTTCGATCTCGTCCTTCCTCTTCTCCAGCTCCTCCTCAACCCGCTTGGCCACCAGCTCCTCCACTCGCCGTGCCGTTTCCTCTTCAATCAGCTTCTCCTCTACCTCCAGCTGCCGACTGGAGTACAGATCAAGAGACAGAAAATGAGAGGCGGAAGATCAGAAATACAGTGGGATTGTTTACAGGAAATTTAGGCTTGAAACCTATCAGCCTGATTGGTCCTCACATTAGAGACACAAATATAAAAAAATTGTCACTGCAGGGCCGACCACAGGGCCATAATGTTGACGGTTATTGTTGTCACTCCCAATTTGATTACAACACCTCACCATTAGGCGTATAAAAGGTCACCGTCAAATTTGTCGCCAAGACAAAATGCTTTATCAAATATGTATACAGACAACTGAATAGGAAGAGGCATTAATTAAACTTCCCCTATGTAAATCTTTCGAGATCTAAAAAGAGAGATTAAAAATTTGGCATAAAACTAAATAAAATAAAAACTATTCAACCACTCTGCATTGTTATTGTATTATATGATTGTCATCATTAAATATATGGATTTATTTATTTTTTTAATTAAATTTTTTTTACTTTGACTTGCTGCTCCAGAAACTAAAAGGTGCACAAGGGTTTCTCCTCTGGCTGTGAACTCCTCAGATGGAGTTTTTCGGCCAACGTTGGTGGATATAAGTCTGTTGCATCAGTTCCCTCTTCTTAACTATTGTTTCAGTTTCGCACACAAACAAGCTTTGCACACAAACAAAATGTGACTTACGAGATGCAGGACTTCATAGGTGAATATCGTAGTTTTTACAATTCTTACGGTTTATCCGGTGTTCGTTCTTATAGTAATGTTATTTTATTTGTATCGTATGGTGGCAAAGTTTTATGGTTTATTCCCAGGTGTGTGAACTGATGGGAATGTCAAGCCACCACAGCACAACATGTTGTAGGGTCTTTATATAATAAGATGCATTCCTTTTGTCTTTTCTGCTGTCCCTTCCTAAAATAAAAATTCTGCAGCGTGGTGATATTTCTGCTGTTAGGTGTATATGGGGCAAAACTGCAGAAGACCTATGAAAAATACTGAAATAAAAGTAAGTGCAGCCTCATAGATGAAGGACTGCAGTTAGCAAGTGGTAAAGTGGAATGGGTGAAAAGTTACGCTTCTGACCAGTCATAGTCACTGTTACCCATTAAAACCACATTGAAGGTTGGCTCAATTACAGCCCAGTGCAGTCCAAGTATTCCAAAACCCCAGCCCTTTACCAATCAATTATCAATGAACCCACCAGACTCAGCAGCAAAGTCAGGTATTGAAGCAGATGGACACCTGTCATCCACCATACCTACTAAGAGTGTTGTTAAAGTAACCTACACACGCACAAACAGCACTATGAACAGGAAACACAGATTTGGGTGGTGTGTTTTCAAACTGCTACTGACAACTGTTAACACACAACCTACGTTCCCTTGTTTAAATTGCATCCAGTCAGGCAATGGGAAACCAGAGACCTCACAAAACCCAGGACCATGTCCTTCCTTCTCTGCCTGGGTAAGTGGCCCTGTGGCTAATACACATGAAAGAATAAAAAGAGCCACTCAGAAGGCAAGGTGTCGAGATAGGGGCTCAACTCTCAGTTGTCTTTGTGCCTATGACTACCACACACACCTCCGCAATAGCAGCTTCGCTGACCAACAATAACCAGACTATGATTGTTGCGTGTGGCAAACACTGAATTGTTTTACAATGCAGACTACAGTTTTATAATTTTATCAGTACATCCTGAAGCAGCTAATCCACTCTGGAATGCACATTCAGACAATTATTTACATTGGGTTAGAACGTTGCTTCAAGGCGATATGAAACAACTTGCATACTTAAAGCCTCCTTTACTGCATGCCAACAGCATGTAAACCTTTTCAGTTTGTCATCAAATATTTGTACTCAATACCTCACAGTATCAAAAATATTTCTAATAAAACTTGCTGCGACAACCCCATAAAAGTTCAATAACTAATAGTGAGAGCTTTAAGTGATACATTATTAGAACATAATATAGACTACTGATTATTGTTGTTGAACAAAATCACTACCATATGAAACTCCAATAAAAAAACTAATTTAAAAGAATTTAAGCAGTATACAATTATTGTTCATTTGATAGTTTTTATACTTTGGAGATATTCAACTAAAATATAATTTCACCAAACATACACAAATTGTGAATGTTATGACTCATTAGTCAAACGAATTTAGTTTAGTTTGCATTTGTCAATAGCAGAATTACAACTGGGGGTAGGATCTAAGTCAAGAGGGGCGCTGGCCCAAGTGGCTGCGTGTTCAGTAAAGGACAATATTCTCCCTTGTAGTCATGGCTCTGTGCAGACGAGCTGATGTTAGCATGCTCTGGCGGCTAGCTTGTTAGCATTGATTTAGCTAAGACCTAACGTCTGTACAACTGAACGCGGCCGGGCTAGCATTTAGCTTAGCACATATTGCAATTTTCTACGGGTAGAGTTACATATCGTTAACAATGCTTACATCTTCCTTTGTCTTTCCATTTCGGTCTTTCTTTCTTCCTCTTCCTTCCTCTGCTTCTCGTCCAGGGCATTTCTCTTGCTCAGTGTCCGGCCGAAGATGTCGAGGCGCTCCGGCGGCGAGGCTACTCTTTCTCTGCGGGACGAAGTTGTGGTGGACCGAGACCGTGAACGAGACTCTCTGCGCCGGTTCCTTTTAGATTCCCGGGACTTGGAGCGTTTCTTTGTCCTCTCCTTGTCTCTGGACCGCGACCGAGACCGGCTCCGTTTCTTGCTGTGCTTGCTGCTTTTGGAGTGTTTGGACCGGGACGAGCTGCGGCTCCGGGAGCGGCCCATGTTGTCCACCTCCACAAGTCGAGCGCTCTCAAACTGCTGTGTCCGAGCGGCTGTGCACAATATCTACGAGTCCGTCAAACCTGCTTCTTCTTGAAGGTGTTATCTATAATATCGAACCAAATGGAAGTGCTTTAGCAGGTCTATTTGGGTTAAATTATTATTTGGAAATGGTTATTGTTTTGTCCTGATAACTTGCTATGTAAAGAAAGATGGCGGAATGTCGACTTTAAAGTTTCCCAACAGGCACCGCGGCTGTCGGTATTTTCCGTCGGTCTTCGGCTGCAGTCGGTCTCGTCCCGAAGCTGTCGGTGGGCAGCGTTGGGAGATGTCCTATAAGCATCGAATTCTCAACTATACTATATGTTTTTTTTAACTATATATTTGACATTTGACATAAGTATTTCAC
Organism: Limanda limanda; assembly: GCF_963576545.1. Classification (NCBI taxonomy): domain Eukaryota; kingdom Metazoa; phylum Chordata; class Actinopteri; order Pleuronectiformes; family Pleuronectidae; genus Limanda; species Limanda limanda. The sequence continues at coordinate 25,508,800 of NC_083651.1, forward strand.
CATTTGGTGACAAGTATCACAAAAAATTAGCTCAGCATCCCTGAAAAATCATGAATAAAAGTCCGCTCCGATGCAGTAGGTGGTGGTGGATCCGCTATACTCCTAAAGTCACAGAAGAAGAAGATCGCACCTCAGCGTGACTTTACCATAAAGAGTGGAGTGCAAAGACATGTAAATTGGAATGTTGGAAAATAAAATATTGAATGTTCCAGTGCAGCATTAACATAATGCATGCTGGTTGGTAATGTCCCACCGTTTCCAGTACTGCAGAACGTCACCATGTCACAAGACATTGATACACATATCACTGGAGCAAGCAAATGTTTGTTCTACTCTATTTTCCAATAAAAGAGTTAGAACAAATTACGTAAAGGATAACAATACAACCTAGAAGAGTATTTCTTATCTTCCACCAAAAAACCCCAAACCAAAACTTTTTTTAAGATGAAAATTAAAACCCTAGTTTAAAGTGTGAAAATGAATAACTGCCAGAAGGATATCAAAGACATACAACATCTAAGACATCAAAGGAATCTATGACCAATGACACTGACATTATACAGATACAACGCGTAAAATAAATTGAATAATTTATGCAGTTGTAATGGGGTGTTATTATATTCCAGCTAACTTTAAGAAACCCTGCAGATGGTATCGTCTCAGGGGGATGTACCAATTGCCGACAATGAGGAGGGGGGATATGTATTTCTAGTGCTTTCTTATTTTCATTTTATAGCAAATGATTAGGCTAAATCAGTACTTACAAAAGGAGTAATGTTTTATGTACCTTTTATTTTCATGTGTATATGTTGTATATAAGTATTCTGGTCTGTGAACCCCCCTGTCGCGCTGTGGTACGTGCCGCTCAGGAACCTGTCTCTCTGTCTGCATCTGGAGCTGAAAGAGACAGGTACGGTTATGGAGTGTTCCACTTCTAAGTGTCATTGTTACGTTTAATGCATGCTACTGTGACAGCTTTCTTAAAGAGCAATATAAGATGGCTGTAACGTGTTAAGTGCAGAGTTTGAAGAGTTATTTCAGAAGTTAGGTCTGCGGAGTTTTCCCTTTGAAGTGCGCCGATTCGCGCCGCTGCAACCCGCGGCATTATGGGAAACGTAGTCTTCTAGTGGGATTTGTACAGAACGAATGTGAAGTGCCTTGTTTCTTTTTAAATGTTGTTTGTGAACCCACATGAAGGCATTGTGTATACTCTGTAATGGGTTAGACATGTAAGGCAGGGAATATTTATGTTTATTTTGTCCTTTTGGTTATATAATTATTTCATGCATCCTTCACAGCAGTTTAAGGAGATGTGAACTGATGCAGTCCCTGTTACATGTTTCATCATTACAGGTATGATTGTCAAATTAATCACTATACGATCATTGCAATTGACTGGTTTTGTTTATAATGTATATATGTTTTGTTACTCTCTGTCTGCATCTGGAGCTGAAAGAGACAGCAGTTTAAGGAGATGTGAACTGATGCAGTCCCTGTTACATGTTTCATCATTACAGCTGAAAGACCAAGTAAAAAGATATCCAAAGAGAGCTGTGGTGTCGAGGTGATTTTGTGGTGTGTCGCAGAGTCGCTACACAGTGTCATAACTACATTTCTGACATTTATAACAAACCAGACCGTTTAAAAATCGGTTGAAAATTGAGCAAGTTATGGTTATTTACCACTACCAACACAATGTTATGGGTGAGCGAGCTGCCTCTGGCAAGATGGCCGCCATGTGGGGACGTCCGGCTCCGTCGAACGAGACATCTAGATACAACAACCTTGTGTTTTGATGGCGTGTAATCAAACTTTAAAGCAACACTGTGATGAAAAATCAAGGTTTTTAAAATCTCCATGTTGTTGAGATGACCCTCACTGAATTTGAAGTTGATCTGATGAAAGCTCTAGGAGGAGTTCATTAAAAGACACAACATGTACAATGCCCCAAATTGCCAACTTCCTGTTTGCCACGCCCATTTCAAATGATTCCAGAACACGTAAATATTTCCACTTTAGAATTTTCTGCAAAGTTTCATGAGTTTTCAAGCATATTTAGGCCCTTAGAAAGCCAATTCATTTGCCTGATAATTATTATTATTTCTGTAGGTCCTCCGCACTGTCAGTGCTCGAGCCCTAATTATGGATTTTAACTTCATAGAATAAAAATCTAAGACATGTCTTGCTTGTCTGTGAAACTTGTCAATCAGTTGTGTTGTAACATGAGTTGCTGCAGTTGAGAAAACAACTGACTGTCTCACTGTGGCTATCTTGTCCTATGATGTTTCAGGGTCATACTGTGTTTAGTCCAGCATGCATCACATCGCATCAGCACTCCACAGACCCACATGGGGTCAAATGCACCGAGTATCAGGTATAGAAGCAACCCACATGATGACGACAGGACGTACATATGTCAAGTCTTTAGTAAGATTAACACATTCACACATTCATACATTTTTTTTGCTATGTGGGGTTCAGTATCTTGCCCAAAAATAATTCAGCATGGGGAGGATCGCTCTACCCCTCAGATAGCTGCCCCAGAGAAACAATACGAAACCAAAACTAAGATCAGATTGTTGAGATCAAATGTAAACAATGTAACAAGGACATGAAGTTTGGCTCTGATTTTCAGGTGAGAAAAAACACCCTTACTTTCTCAAGATGATTAGCTGGAAAGAAGTGAATAAAACAGAGTATTAGGCAGTATGAGTCGGTGCAGTCAGGGTGTGGAGAACACCATGGCAAAATGTTTGCATTTTGCTGTGAACAATTGTTTGTGTGTCTTTTGGTATTGAGATTTCTTTGTGTTTATATTGTAAGGTAATCATTTTCTTTATGGCTCATTAACAATGTTATACTCTTCACTATCATTTGGCTATTATCAAGTGCACATGAATCACTGTGTAGACCATGTACAATTTAACCTAATGAGCCGGTACAATGCATTTGATTTTTGATTTTGGACTGAGCCCAAGAGAGAAGAGAAGAGAGAGAAACCCAACAGTTCCCACAATGAGTAGGTAACATACCTGGGGGCACTTAGGAACAACATGTTAAAACTTAGTGTATGTCTGTCTTGATTGTGCAGAAACATCTGCACTTATTCACCAATGAAACTGTCAACCGAAATGACCCTTTGAAGGGTTACTTGTCAGATAACTCAGGAAACAACCGAAACACAACATTGACATTATAAATGAATCCACTAGCAATGTGCGCTTGCATTTATGTGACTTTCCAAATGATTTGTTGTGAAATAGGTTCAACCTATTTTGTCTCACACCTCTGCATCAGTATAGATTCCAATAAAAGAGAATGGCTGGGCTATGTTTAATGCAGAGTGGTTATCAGTGTGAACACATGTGTTACTTTGCTGTCTTTAACATCAAGCAAGGGGAGAACTACACTGATTTCAATTCTTATCCCTGTTTGACCTATATTTAACTGTGTGTGTGTCCATTTTTAACCATTGTATTAATGCACTGACAGGGGCCAAAATTATGCTTTTATCTGAGCTTGTAAAACTGGCGACAAGAGCATCAGATAACCAACCAAAGAGAAAAACAAGGGGGGAAAAACACAACTTAACAACGACACAGTCCTGCACAAAAAGATTGCCTTCCTACTCTGGCAAAATGAGGCCATTGTGAGGAGTCTCCCCAGAGTGCTGTGCTCAAAATAAACTGCCATTACTTTATTTAAAAACACATAACTCGAAAGCCTAGAGAATCAACTTTAAAAAGGTCACATCAGTCAAGCTAAAAAGGAAAGTGCTTCAACTTGAGAAACATTTTTTTTCATTACTTTTTTCTTATTACCTGCAGCTTACAGCTTCTTAGAGTCTAATTTTAGAAGAAAGACATCATTTGTTCACATGAAGTATATCAAGAATACTTTCAGTTGCTTAGAACTGATAATGGTTGACAGTTTCATACTTACAAAGGGCTTTTATGTAGAGTAACTGTGGATTCATCTGCAAGTCTGTATAGAGTGTGAGCACCACCACAGAACATACATATCCTCAGAATTAAAGTTAAAGAAATTATGTTATAACGTTACCAGAAATTTGAGGGAAGGTCTTGGTTCATCTGTGGCTTCCTTTGTCTGCCCTCACTCGCTCTCTCTCTCCTTTTTATTCTACTTCCAAAGGGTTGATTTTGTGTAACTTATGGTGGTCTTATATGTAAATGATCCTCAAAGTCTGTTCCTGGAGATGAGCAGAATATGTATTAAAGTGGCAGAAACGTTCGGTTTTTGCTTGTGTAACAGGAAGTGTTTAAAGCTGCTTTTGATCATTAATAGAGGTGAAGAGGAAAAGAGTTCCAGTGCGGCTCTGGTGGGAAAAAATTAGCTGAATTGGAGAACCAGTGGATCGTTAAATGAAAGAATTTGCAGAGGTTGTCTGCTTTGCGGCTAAGTGGTTTGGGATGTATGTAGAAGGAGAAGCAAAAACATGAGCAGAGACGATGGGGGATTCAAAGGGATTCAAAGAGCACAAAAAGCAGGTTTCGTGTTTCTCTAATCCTTATTTGAAAGGATGCCCTGCAAAGATAATGTCAGCAGAAACACTCTGGATATGTTGATGTCAGTCGAGGCTTCAAGGTGTTTGTGTCAATGAAGTACCACCTATTCCTTTGGTTGAAGAAGTTTTAGCCAAACTGATGACTGGCTTGATCGCGGATTGATTGATTTGAAACTTGGAGGAACATAATTAATGACTGTGAGATGTCAAGCCAAATAAATTCACTCTCTTTTAATAAACTACCCTATATATGAGTCTAGAATGAGATTGGAGCTCAAGTTTGTCAATTTGAATTGATCAAACATAACTGACAGAGGCACATTCCTGAGTATGTGAGGTTCCACAGTTGAAAACAAACTTAAAGCTTAAAGCCATTTCTAGGAGTGCAGTGGCCTCAATAATTGTGACATGTTAGAACCACCAGGATTCTGCCTCAGCACCTTGTAACTAACTCTGTGTATGAAACAAATTCATAAATGAGCCACTTAGAGCAACAGGCTTATGACAGCCTGCACGGAGTTCGTTGGAGCGGAGTGGAAGTATAGAGGAAAATTCACTAACCTGGTCTCATATAGAGACAAAAAGGGAAAAAATGGTTTGAGACACTACTCAGGTCATTTTCTCTCTGGCAGTAACTACGCAATTGTTGCCGAATTATGACGTACAACATCGGCCAGTGGAAAATCCTTTAATATATTTTAAATGTTTTTTTCTACACCTAGTGTTTATAGTTTTAGGTTAAAAACATTAAATTACCATTTTCGACATTAGAAAGGAACTTGTTTGCTGCAGTTTGTGCTGTGATGCTCTGATTTGTCTCATGCAGATTACAAAAATCAAATTACACCATCAAAAATATCAGGGGCATACCCTAGAACACAAAGTTTCAAAGTTGGTTTGTAAACATGACGGCAAGTGTAAACCTGTCTGTGTTTATCCTCAGATATTTTTGATAAGATCAGTAAGCAGTATAATTGCCAGAGAGAGAAGTCTGACATGTGTTGCCCTCTCACCTTTCGTTTCTCCGTCATGGTTCTTTTCTTTTCTTTTCTTCTGTCAACAAAGCAAGGACAATGCATGATGGTATATATTGCTTGGTTAGTGACCATCAGAATCTACACTACTTTTCATGATGCATTGTGGGAAACAATGGCAACAAAATGGCAGATTCACCATATAGGCCACTATATAGTGATTAGTGAGTGACACATACTAAAAAAAATTGCATAGGTGCAAACATGGTAGAGGCAGTAGTATATACATGAGTGTTTTGCGTGTGTTACTGGTTTCTGCCATGGAGGATTACGGAGAGCAGACTGACCGCAAGCGCAAAGGGAAATTTAATGCAATGGAATTGGAGGTGTTAGTGGAAGAGGCAAACAAACATGTTGTTGAGCTACAGCGAAGAAATATTAATAAAACTCAAAGAAACGCCATATGGGAGAGTATCTGCGAGAAAGTAAATGCTGTGGGTAAAACAAAATGAACAACCGATGAAATTTAGAGAAGATGAACACGTTTTATGCACGCTTTGAGAGCAGCCCCCCCGCTGTGGAGATCGAAGAGGCCCAGGAGGACCGCTGCCCCCCCTGTCATATCCAGGGCAGACGTGTGGAGATCTCTTAACCGGATCAACACACGCAAGGCACCTGGACCTGATGGCATTCCTGGCCGAGCTCTTAAGGTGTGTGCAGATCAGCTGGCAGATGTGTTCACAGACATTTTCAACATGTCACTGCTCCAGTCTGCATGTTTCAAGAAGAGCATCATTGTCCCTGTTCCCAAAAAAACAAAAATCCTCTGCCTGAACCACTACCGCCAAGTACCACTCACTTCCATCATCATGAAGTGCTTTGAGTGGCTGGTCCAACCTTCATCACCTCCTCCCTCCCTGACTCTGTGTCCCCTCTTCAGTTTGCCTACAAGCCCAATAGGTCGACTGCAGATGCCATCTCCCTCATCCTCCACACTGCCCTCTCCCACCTGGATCAGAGGGACACATATGTGAGAATGCTGTTCATTGACTACAGTTCAGCACTCAATACCATCGTGCCCCTGAAGCTCGTCACCAAGCTCAGAGACCTTGGGCTCAACATCGCCCTCCGTGAGCGGATCCTGAACTTCCTGACAGGCAAACCACAGGCGGTGCGGATAGGCAGCACCACATCCTCCACCCGGACTCTCAACACCGGTGCCCCCCAGGGCTGCGTGCTCAGTCCTCTCCTGTACTCCCTGTTCAGGCATGACTGCATGGCCACCCACAGCTCCAACACCATCGTCAAGTTTGCTGAGGACACCACTGTCATAGGCCTGATCACCGGCGACGATGAGAAGGCCTACAGAGAGGAGGTCAGAGCCCTGACATCTTGGTGCCAGGACAACAACCTCCATCTCAACCGCAAAACTAAGTAGCTGATGGTGGATTACAGGAAGAGACAAGGAGTAGAACCCCCCCTCTCTCCATCCACAGAACCACGGTGTAGCAAGTCAGCTTCAGGTTCCTCGGGGACCACATCAATGGATTTGTATTTGGTAAATGGATTTGTATTTATATAGCGCTTTTCTAGTCTGATGAAGACCACTCAAAGCGCTTTACAGTACAGTTTCACATTCACCCATTCACACACACATTCATACAGTGCATCTACTTGCAGCACTTTGTTATTCTATGGGGGGCTTTTCGAGGGTTCAGCATCTTGCCCAAGGACACTTCGGCATGCAGATGGTTCAGACTGGGGATCGAACCGCCGACCTTCAGGTTGGAGGACGACCACTCTACCCCTCAGCCACAGCCGCCCGTCATCAGTGATGACCTGACCTGGACCCATCACACAGACTCCATCAAGAAGATAGTGTCTCAACATGGATGCCAGGATTCTCTGCAATTTCTACAGGTGCACCATAGAGAGTATTCTGACTGGCTGCATCACCGCCTGGTACCGCCCTGAACCGTAAGGCTTTACAGAGGGTGGTGAAGTCTGCTCAGCACATCACCAGGGCGGAGCTGCCATCCATGGAGGACCTCTACACCCAGCGGTGTAGGAAGAAGACCAACCTGATCATCAAAAAACCCTTTCACCCCAGCCATAAACATTTTTGCCTGCTGCCGTCTGGCTGACGGTACCGCAGCATCTGGGCCCGCACCACCGGGCTCAGAGACAGTTTAATCCCCCAGGCCATAAGACTTTTAAACTCCTCCAATCCGTCATAATTCCACCATCTCTGAACCTTAGCATATTTGCACCATTGCATTTTGCACTATTGCACACACTTGCTCTTTTGTTTTGTTTTTTTCTTCAGGTATATATATTTTAGATATGTATATTTTATTTCTATTTACATTTTTATATTCTATTTTACCTTATTTTATTTTTTTGTCTGCTTCTAATATTCTGAGCATTGCCATAAAAGAGCCTGTGACCCAAGCATTTCATTGCAAGCGACTGCTTATTGTAATCGCTGTGCATATGACAATAAACTCTTGAAACTTGAAACTTGAAGGACATAAGAAGAAGAACAAAAGAAAAAATAGCTCATGATAAAACCTCAGCGAATACAACAGGTGGATGAGATGCCTCTGACCAATATTGAGCAGCAGGTGCAGTTTACTTTCTGAAAAAACTGTTCTTTCCATTTTATTCTGTGCACTCAGGTAGAAACGTATTGCATATTAGCTAAGGCAAGCACACTAAATGGACAGCACATGTTATTTTGCACGCAATCCTGAGTGAGCGCTGTTAGAAGATCATTTTACCAGTTTTTTTGTAGGTGAAATCAAGTTTGCACAGGTTTGTAAATACGCAAAACTTTAGTAGATCAGGCCCATAGGGTCCAAAATAGCAAGTATTAAACAGCTGTTTAATAAAGTAACAAATGACATTAAGAAACTATTAATGGAATCACCTCCTATTTAGATGCATCCATCACTGCAGTAGTGGAAAAACAAGTATGCTGAGGGGAGCTTCTACTGATCCCAGCGGCATCTATTGATTTAAACTAACCTCAATAATCTGACTTTCAAACTGCAGAGACTCAAAAGGCATTAATGAGTCTGAAAAGTGTACCAGTTCCCCCACTACCAAATCCCTTTGAAGTGATTTTAGTGAGACAGGGTGGGAAACCTCTTTATCAAGGACCACTTCAGTTTTCATCAAACTCTTTGAGGGCCATACTATTGAACACATATATCACACCAGTCTTTCCAATTCAATGGCTGGAACTGCTTCTCCCTGGCAGATGTCAGATGGTTGTTACGATGATTTCAGCAGATTTTAACCCAAATCCTCACCTTTGGTAGAACCATGCATAGCTTGTACAGATAGTCATACCTCCCTAGCTTCAAACTCTGCACACAGAAATAACTTGTTGGGCATTATTAATACTCTTTTTTGTTTCATTGCAGGCTAAGGTGAAAAACTGGACATGTATTGCAGTTCTTTTCAGTGTTTTTTAATTTGCAGATTTCTGTACTTTCTGTATTTTTCTTTGTTGCTTTTTGTACTTAGTAATTGCATCACAGGCCAGATGTAATTGTCTTGTGGGTCATATCAATTCTAGGCCTAGACGCTTCTTACCTCTGCTGAAAGATACTCTAAGAATTTCCAATGTATATCTTTATGCACATGTAACATTTCTTAATCATAGAAATTAAGTTTGATCAATAATTGATATGGTGACAACTCAGATTAAACCAAACTACACCCAAAAGACTAAAGAATTGAACAGTTCAAAACTTAAGAAAAATAATTATTTTATATTTCCTGCCCTGTGGCTACTCTTTAGGGGGGAAAACACTTAACAAACACAGGATCTCTTTTTAAGAGCCCTGCCACATTCTCACATTGTCATGTGGATGGCCCAGGGGGACACACCCCTGCACCCTATGAGAAGAGTTCTTTCATGAGGCAGAGATGCAGACAAAGAGGGTGGGATGTGAGATGGAGATTTAAGGAGAGCTGCGATAGAAAAGACATTCAAAGTTTGTGTGTGAGTGTGTGTGTGTGTGTGTGTGTGTGTGTGTGTGTGTGTGTGTGTGTGTGTGTTTGTGTATGCTGGTGGTGGTGGAGTGGTGAGCAGGGAGTCTGCCCATGCTAAAGCACTGATCAGTGATCAAGGAAACAGAATGAGTCCTCACTCACTAGACACTTATTACACTTTTTCAGTACTGTCTTTAGTCAGTTTAAGTATAGAGCTAAGCAGTCTGGCTTATATTTTCAATATTACAGAATTTATGCATATCCGGTAGTCAAATTTGGTCTTGAGAAACATTATGTGGGTGACATTTAAAATTGATTTTATATTAAACCGTTTTAATTTAACTTCATTTGAGTGGAATAGTTACATCCATATCCTGTATCTCTGTACCAGAAACACTAGCTGGTGTACAGGAGGTTTACAATTCTTGTTGGCAGAGTCACTGCCAGAGTCATTGAATTATAAAGTGCTTGTGAAATTATAATCTTGTTGGCCATCTTAAAAATGTCCAAAGGATGACTGTGTTCCTCTTCTGCTGTCTGATTCGTAATACCACTTTCATTTAATGACACACATTCTCTGCTACCATGTGAGCCTGACTGTCTCCAGTAAACCCCTGACCCGATGGCCATCCTAAGAATGACCATTACTTTAGAATGGGCCATCATGACGACGCACTTAATTCAAAATGGCAAACCCTGAAAAGAGCTCCTCATTCACTACAACCACCATATGTCTTCCTCTTGACGATTTGTTTGTTTCAAGGCTGGTGAAATGCTTGGGGCCGCCTCACATGTGACAACCATGTCCCCTTCCTCTTAAGAGTGTAATTAAGTGTTAGGGGAGCTTCAGAGATGACCTCTGCGACAAAAGACTCTGAGGGAACTTGGCTGTCACCACCACGTATATGTGACAAGCGTTGGTCAATGCAGAAGATCATCTTTCTTGAGGGGCCTGGATGAGAAGAGGACAGGTGATTGTGACAGGCCAAATGGAGAGGTCAAGGGTTGGGGTTTGAAGTATTGGCAGGCAGGTAAGCTGATCTGGTTTAGCTCTTGTCTCTATCTTTATCTGAGATGAGCAGTCTGCTTCTCGTCTCATCGTAATGCATTACCCCGGAGGTCCTTTTCTTCCCTACTATTCAGAACTGAAATGAGCAAAGGTTTGTTATCCAAGCAATTGTCAGGCAAAATTAAAAACTGTGAGTGAAGGCTCTTATATACTACTACGTGTCCGTTTCTCGGAGAGTTCTCAGCAGGGGGCAAAGACTCTTTTTGATTTTTACTTCTCCGTCAGTCTACGTCCGGAAAAAATTCACCGCCAAACCCATAGGTGGCGCAACGGAAGACGAGCTCAGAGAAGCCTACCCCATTTGGGAAGAAGAAGTCCACGTGTCTCTGTTGACATGTTAGCTTGCGTCCCACACACTGAACCATGGCAACTAACAGAACTAAATAAAGTGACACCCAGCGGGTCAAAATGCTGATGTAATCGTTTCTTAGCGCAGCGGTTCCCCGGTCTTGTTTCCGAACTGTGTTGCTGATTCCACAGCTTGAATCTGCTTGAGGCTACATGTAGCTAGAAGCTACACGGACCTAGCTCCCCCCAGCTTCCACACACAGTCAGACTCCCGACACTAACTACTACTATCCAGTGTTTGCTTCTAACCTGACGGTATTATAGAAACAGTGTCATGATAGAAGTGGAATTAAAGTCGTGACGGCGGGTTCTTGCACTGTTACCACCGCAGTTAGCATGGTGGCTAGCCTAGCCCGCTAGCCTAGCCTGCTAGCGCCGTTTTGAAAGCTCGTTATAACCGTCTGTGACCGTGCACACATGCCCTCAGTGCTCGAACGAGCCACCGTCAGCCGGACAACTCCGCTGGCTTAACACACACGTCACATTAATCGTAGAATCATAGTTGTGTTTGGGTTTGATGCTACATGGAAGTAAACAGGAAGTAAACAGGAAGTTTGAGGTCCGGAAATACGGAAATGACGTCATACGGAAATTATGTCGTTCGCGGACCAATCAAAGGCAAGAGCGGTCCGTCGGGTCTCAAACATGAAGACGGATAGTTAGAAAAATCAGACGTGTACGAAAAGCTGTACGAAGCATTCGGAGAGGGCGTTTCACGACGGATAGGGCGGTCTTATCTGTCCGTAATAGAAGGGATAGGGCGGTCTTATCTGTCCGTAATAGAAGAAACGGAGAGGCATAAATTGGCCTTGAGCGCGAAAGGGTTGACTAATGTGAAAGATCTATGAAGGGGTAAAGGATTGACAGGAACATGAGCTGCTCTCGGTGCCAATGCACTGGGTTGGCTGTGCAGGCTGCAGTTATATGTCTAAACATGGGAAAATACAGAATTTGACTTAAAAGACTCTCCAGCGCTCCTGAATGTGTCTCTGACATGTCCTTTAGCCTGTGGTGAATGAGATTTACTCCTGTAACTCTTTCATCTCACCTCTTCTCTTTCTTCTTGTGGCTGCTTTTCTCCCACATTGTGCACAGAGAATGTCTGGCAGCATGTGCCAGAGTGTATGCAATTCACAGCATGGGAAAGAGAGCGCTCCTGAGAAACTACAAACAGGACGAGAGACACATCCATCACAAGTCTCAGCCTGCCACCAAAGACGTACTGTTCACTATTGACTTTCCGTGCTTGCCACTGGTCCCAACTTAAACAATGGATGTTTCCTGAAGACTGGGGTCACAGTGATATTAGTGTGTGAAAGCTCTAGAAACAGAGAACAGGAAGGAGCCAGGGTCTTACTCAACATCCAGCCATCACTCAAAAGACTACGCTTCAGAATCCTACACAATAAGAGATCTGCTGTCATACTAATACACCATTATCTCACTCAACACTCATCATCTTGGCATAAGGCAAAGTAAAGGTGCGGCTCTCTAGTTTGCTGATTTTGAATATTGTGTGACTCATTTTAATTAGCACAGTAGAAATACACCACAAAGATTTGTATCTGTTCACAGGGCGGAACAACTTGAGCTCTCAGATATGGACTTTCTGGCTGCTGTTAAGATATCACTTAATTCTGACTGGCATAAGCAGCACATACACTCTCCAGTAGAGCAGGGGTAATTATTCCTACCAAGATAAAATCACCAAACACTGAAGGCTTCAGACTCAATCTATTAGTTTGACATCTTTAGAGCAACAACAAGTGTGAACAAGGTGTTGTGCCCCTCAGGCTGTGTCAGGTTTGTGCCTCTTGTTGTCTAGTTAGCTCTCATTAAAATCTGCTGTGAATAAAATGAAGGTGCTCTATCATTCTCACAAAGCAGTGACAGCTGTGACATTTAGTGTGAATGGTTGCGTTTGCCTCCTCTTGCTGATCCACTCACACCATCCAATCTTTCAGACATGGATCTGGAGAAGAGTTCAGGGAAGATATGTTTGTGTGCCACCTCACATATGTTTGTATTCTTAGGTCATGTTCACCGCTCCATAACCAAAACACAGACCTGACATGCATTTCATTATGCCCATGAAAGGGCCTAATGCCATTGGACGTGTCTTCACTTTTATAGTTTCCAACTGATTGTCTCAATAAAGCAAATCTAAGAGAGTTCTGTTACAGGCAAGCTGTGAAATTCTGAAAGCAGGAGAGACATTGCTGAAATATGTTGACATACTCATCTGTTCAATGCAAAGACTTTATACTCAAAATTCTTAATTTGGGATTTCACTTTTTACTTTGGAGCATCATCAAGGTGTAGGGACAATTCTGTTGAACCCACTGGGAGAAAATGTCAAGTTAAGAATTGATTGATGAAAAAATTAATTTCCTGTTTGAGGAGGTGACATTTGGCTTGTAGTTATCTTCAGGCCTGGACTATTATCAAACAAGAGACATTTCAGACAGATCTGATGATGTGGGGCCAAGTTAGGACTGTTTGTTGCTTGCAAATTAAACCACACTGTTAGATGAAAACACAGAAACTTCTCAATATAAAACTTCTCAACATTCTATCATCAAGGTCTTAAGAGTTATCTGACTAAATACAGGCATTATCTGAATAACCTGGTAGAGGTTGCATGGAAAATAATACAGTCTATAACTTCCTGTTGCCGGTAGGTGGCGCTATGACTATGATTCAAAATTAAACATGTCTTCAGGGTCTCATCAAAAGACCAATAAAGTCAAAACAGAATTCCTTTGGGGTTAAGGGTAGGGCTTAAAGAGGCTTCTTACGTCTCAGTTTGCTAGACGTGCCTTAGAAATTTCATATATAGTACGAAGTTAAAGCAGGGGGGTTTGATGTTTAAAAGTGTAAGGGGTGCAGTTAAGCCAATTGGCCAAATTTGTAAGTTAAAGCATGTTTCAATCTTCAGAAATAAGTCAAAAGACAGAAAATAAACTATACCAGACCTTACAGTGCTTGGGACTAAAGGCCAGCGTATGCTTCTACGTTTTCAGGGACACGCAAGCGCAAGAGCCCCTTACGTGCTTGCATACCCCTTCCTTCGTGCTTGCGTGCGTCGCCCAACTATACGTCAAAGCTACACCAGCCTCAAGCAGCCCGCAAGGCTGTGATTGGTCTGCTAACTACATCCTTCCGGAGTCAGATTTCCAGGTTTCATGCCCCATAATACCGGCAAAAACCACGGAAGATTTAGAAGAACGAATATGGACCAAATAGAAGAGCGTTTGGCAGAAGAGTTCCGAAAGTATGACCACTTGTATAACGGAAGCTATGGGACAAATTTGTCTGCCATAAAAAGACTATGAGGAGCAGCAGTGGCGATTGAAATAAACATTCGACTGCCACACACAAAGAAGGCGTCTCTAAAGTCGTCTTCGAGTACGTCGACACAGCTGCATGAAAAGCCGCAGCCGCAGTTGCAGAAGCATGCTCAGGCCTTAATAAATAGCAGTGATCGGTGCACCAAGTGTTTTTCCTCTCAGGCTATTGTACATTGTACTGAACTTCTTGTTAGATTTTCCTAGGCTATGCAACATGAGAAGACGGCTGCAGACATTACTCAGAGCTCTAAAACATTTTTACAATGTGTCTCAGTTAAAAATTTAAAACAAACCAAAGAGTCTTGGGTCTATGGCTATTATTGAAAAATTGTCTTAAAAAAGTGCAGGGTTAGTGTTTTAGCTCCAATCTGTGCCTCTCATTAATTACTGTATAGTCATACTACATCCACATTCTCTGTCCATACTAACACACCTGAAAACACATTTCACTTGACCTTCATGCACAGTGGTCATGTCCGGGCTACAACAGACCATGCAGGGTAATACCAGGGATTTTTTTATGCTGAATAAAGACAATGTGGAACGGTTTCTGATCGCAAGTTAAGGCAAAACTGCTTGTAGTCTTGTTGTGAATGATGAGACCCAATAAGGAAGCAGTTATCACATCATAGCTTTCTTAAGTCTCTGTTTCTGTCTATCCTGACTAAAGCACAGCCCTGGAATTTTCAAAATAATTAAGAATGCTAGCAGCATTCCAAATCTCGTAGTTTTAGGGGCTGTGAAATTCTGGAGTAGATTTGACACCAGGCATAAGTGTAGCAAAAGTAACGTCTTTTATTTATTGCATGAACAGCTTTATTTATCTTTAAATGGTTGGCTCTGTAACTTTCTGGAGGAGTTAATTCATCCTAATTAACCTCTCTGCAGAGTTTTGACCAATTTAACACACCCCTATCAGTGCTTCTTTACTTTATGCTCTTTTCAGTGCAGTTGCCTAGTTATGCTGGCATACAAATCCCTTTCTCTGTTTTTCTCTCTTCCATGGCTCTGCTCCCACACAAGAAATCAAAAGAAATCAAGACTTCTTATTACTTCACTCATTATTCCAAGTACAAACAGTTCATCCTAATGGAGATGATGACGTTTTTTTAAAATAATAATCATTTTGTGATTTTGATCATATTGTCTGTAATGTGCTACAATGCTACGATACTACAAATCAATAAAAACTGCAGGGACATTACCCGTCCATGACATGACCCCAAATATTGGGCAGAGAATGAATGGATGAAGTCTGTAATTGTCTTTTTTCAGATGAGGGTTATGATCGAGGGAACATAATATGTCAATGTGTGTGAGAAGATGAAGGGGAAGCTTTGATTGTGTGATCAGGGCTTGTTGTTTGTGTTGTGTTGTGTGTTTTTGTGTTTTTTTCCCTTTTGCTAAATCTGTTTGTCTTATTGTGTTCGTTTTCATTAACACTGTCCTGTTAGAGGGCATGGAGGACAGTATTGATCTGTCATGCCGAGCCACCCACCCAAACTGCAACACCCATAAAAAATTGAAATCACAGCCTGGCAACATTTCCTGGAGAGCTAAGTCAAACCTGGCCGACACATTGGTTTTGGTTGGGCATGTCACTACACGCCTGGGTATTGAAAAAAGAGAGACAATGTTTTATACAGCCTGCTCAGGTATAAACACTAAGTGGTACAAACTATCATTAGCTGCAGACTGAATGCAGTATCTCGATAGGCATGATATGAATCTTATCTTATCTTTCCATCAGTATAGTTCTTCCAAATAAAACAAAAACACTTGATATATTTTAGCTCATATTCCCCTACTGTGAAGAGTCAACCTGCTCTGTGACGCCCTACAATTCATTTTCTCACCTCTGCCTGTGTTAACTAAATGCACTCAGCAAGACCAGTATGAGCTTGTTACCAATTTAAATATACGGCTTCCTCATTCCATCAGCCCATAAAGATTCCTATCAGAGGGTAATTGTGGTTGTAAAGAACCTCTAGCTTTCTGCTGCCCTCTTTCTTACCCCCACCAACACACCATCCCCACCCTCTTTCCATCACCCCCATCCCATCCATTAAGATACCGATGTCCTGATTACGGAAAGGGTGATTGATCCATCATATCCATCATGCAGCCTGTCTTCAGCACAGTATGGTGTTATCCTTTTACCACTTTGTGCAGAATTCTAACCTTTGTAATGCACGTGTGTGTTTGTGTGTGTTTGTGTGTGTGTGTGTGTGTGTGTGTGTGTGTGTGTGTGTGTGTGTGTGTGGTTGTGTGGTTTCATGTGTGCATACACTTTTGGCCTCTGTATTACCATGTTAGAGTGACAAATCTAATTTGGTCATCATCGGCAGCAATGGTGATCTAATTTGTTTTGTATATGATTTTAAGTCCTAGGTGCCACCATATGCGTGACATTTTGTGTTCAACTATCAATCACAGTCTAAGATGTCACCAATAAAATGTCCCTCTTTCTGTGTTTACCCCCTCATCCATCTCATTGACAGGGGCCGAAACAGTAGCCCTCCCTGGGCTCCTACAGGCCCCTCAGATAACAGTAGGCCCTGTCTGCTACACATGGAGGCCTTGTCCACTGGAGAAAGCCTGTTCACAGTCGGATTAACTTGTGTGACACCCCACTGTCACTGAGTTGACCTGTACATTGACCTGATTTGAGTCACTCGGCCCCACACCTATTTGTCTAAGACATTTTCACAGCTATGAATGACACTCAAATCAATAATTTAACAAGTCCATCCTGTCTGCTGTTAGAGTAACAAGGAAATATAGGAACTTACCGGAATTACTTATCTGCATCACAATATTCATATTAGAAATTATATTTTTTCTATATGAAACTAAATTACTACAATCGTTTTGCACAATAAAAAAAACCCTTCGATATTTCCATATTGAAATCAATACATCTTCACTCATACAGTTGAAGTGGTCGCTCTAAGTGTTTACATGGACAGATCTCGGTTTAATCTTAAATATCATGTCAGTAGCATGCAAATGCATCTTCGATCAAGTTCCTCCATACAGCAGGAGGGGGTTCAGCAGGGTTGATACCAGAAAACCCTGAGGGTTGGTAACATCAGGTTTTCCTAGACAACCTGTTATTTTATCCAGACAACAGCAGTGGAGGAGCCACTGCCCTTTATCACCTTCATTGTGGAGCTAGCTGCTCATTCAAGTGGTTGCTTCCTTGCTTAAATGCTGGTCAAACACCAGAGCTCCCTCTCCATGGCACAACTGCACTTAACCGTCTACCTTTAAAACAATACGTGAACCCCACCTCTTCACTAATTTACTGTTGTGTATTTTATATCATTAGTTATTTACTTATTTAGCTTTTGCAGTTTGGGTAACAGTGTCTATGAGCATTGTTAAAAGGGCTATATAAACAAAATGTATTATTATTATCATATGGCTCAAAGATTATTAATCGAAAGAGTTATGGAAATGTTTTTAAAAGGTTATTTTGAAGAGTTGTCAGCCCAGATATGTTGAAGTTGATTTAAGCAAAGTCACTCCATGTACATTCTGGAGGGGCATGTACACTAGAAAACTCGCTCTTATGACAAAATCAAAAAAACATCCCGCATAATGTTTAAAACGTGCAAAGAGACATCTAATTGACTTTACAACACTTTTTTTCGGCTTTGAGAATAATGTCAAGACAAAGTATCACCATTTGAAACAATGTCAAATATTTTAAGGAAGGATTAAGTTATCATGAGCACTGAAATAAATGATTAAATATGATTTTTTTTTTCATCTAATGTTAGATGTTAAAATAGACAGCAGAATTAGAATGATGGATGTGATGAGAATATTTTCTCCCTCTCTCTCATAATGGTCATCAATCAACACATCTGATATCAGCAGTAAAACCTCTCTCCTGAAACACATATAACTGTTCATCCAGACCTCTGTCTGTGTTGCTACATCCATATTAATACTTTTTTGATTTAAACTGTTTAAAACGAAAAGGATCTCTGTCCATATAAAATGTTTGGATCTTTATCAGCAATAATCTCTATCCATGCTAACTGAACTGAAAACACAAATCACATGACCATTCATGTGATTGTATTCTATGCTGTTGGTTGCTTAGTTGTGGGAAATACTACAAACAGTGGTATAAAGTACAAGCAGGGATTGTGTTTCTTGGACCGAATGTCTAGCATAAGTGGAGCGGTGTATCAATGTTTAAAGTAGTAGTGTGCATGGCACACAACATTTACTGTATGTGTTTTAAAACCAAATAGCAAAAAAAAACATTTTATTGACAGTTGAATCAGCATTGTTAGGTAAACCATGTCTGAAAAGAAATGGGTCTATTATATGTAGTCTTCAGTGGGGCCATGTCTTCCCTCACATCTCTGGACTGAATCTATCTGAATTCAACACTGTCATCCCACCACATTCAAGACCTCGGACACACACTTACACAGCCACATTCTACATAAACACTGGTAAATAAACATAATCTCCTCAGTAACGTTTTTTGGAATCATCCTGCCTCCACAAAGAAAAGTGTTGTTAAATGTCCTTAAATTGATCCTTTATCATGGGAAATGTCTCCACAACAAATATGATAATTTATTGCTCAATAATTAAACTTGATCAAAACTTAAAACATGCCTTTGATCAAAAATGTAAAGGGTAACCTGTCATTATTTAGTCTAACGGCCACCTAATTAGTGAGCAAATGCTGTGGGAACATTGAGTGTTCCCACAGCATGTGCCCAGGGCCCCAGAGTGTGCCCAGGGCCCCAGAGCCAATGGGGGCCCTTGGCCTTCAGAGTTGTTTTTTTTTTTTTTTTTTTTTTTTTTTAGTAAAAAAAATAAAATAAAAGAATAAAAAAATATATATTGGAATGGATATGGTTTTGAAAATGTAGTATGATAATAAAATAATTTGAATTTTTGAGAAATTATAAGATTAAATGTGTGATGACACAATGACGTACGCACGCTGGAGGTCAAACGTACAATGCGTTTTCAAAATGGAGAATCGAGCGCTGAGTGGAGCAGCTAAAAGAAAGCAAAGGAAAGAAAAAGAAGCCAAAGATGTCTCTTTGTTGCAGCAAATTCCGTCCATCTCCTCATTTTTCACCAGAAAAGTGAGGCAAGGTGATGGTACTGACAGCAGCGGTGTCAGTACCACAACTGCAGCGGACAATGCTAGCACTAGCATTACTACGGCGGGCAGCAGCCTGGCGTAGGCGGCCGAGACAGGTCAGACCGAGCTAAGTCCTGTCACATCGCCAGTGGATGAGATATTGGCGGCCGGGAACGAACCTGAGAGTGCGGTACAGCAGAGGGATGATGATGAAGACTCCTGGTGTGAAACTGTTACTGATCCTGCGCTGTGGGGAAATATATTCAGTGGCAAAGTAAAGAGTGTTCTTATTGAAAGAGGGCCCTCTTCATTTCACAACAGACGAAGGAAATATCCTGCATCGACGAGAGACTGTGGACTAGGTGGTCGGGTTCGTTCATTAACTAATGACATGATGTGCAGTCGCCTGCCAAATGGTCAACTAGCACCACGTGAATGGTTGGTGTATTCACCATCAACTGGACATGTCTTTTGCTTTGCCTGCAAAATTTTTGGGGCAACAAAAAATGCATTTGTGGACGGTTTTTGCGACTGGAAACATCCACATCGCATTTCAGAACATGAGAGGAGCCCAGTCCATATGTCCAACATGCTGACACTGATGCAGAGGATGAGTGGATCTGGCGCAATCGACTCAGCGCTGATAAAGCAAACTTCGGATGCGAGGGAATATTGGAAGGATGTTCTCCGACGTGTGGTGGCAGTGATCAAGTTTTTAGGAGAAAGAGGACTGGCATTCAGAGGGAATGACGAGCTCATTGGATCGCCAAATAACGGCAACTATTTGGGAATATTAGAGTTAATATCCCAATTTGACCCATTTCTGGCAGAGTATATAAAAACATATGGCCAGAAGGGCAGAGGGAGCGTCTCATATTTGTCGGCAACAATATGTGAAGAGTTTATTGACATGATGGGAGAAAAAACCAGGCAAGTAATTGCAGAAGAGCTCCGTGATGCAAAGTATTTCTCTGTCATTGTAGATTCCACTCCCGACCTCTCTCATGTTGATCAGTTAACATTTATCTTCAGATTTGTTAGCAAGCAAGGTAACATAGTGGAGCGTTTCCTGGCATTTGAGCCAATTCAGAGCCATACAGGCCAAAGTCTAGCAGATTGTGTGACTGCCATGGTGGAGAATCTTGGGCTGGATTTATCTAACTGTAGAGGCCAATCATTCGATAATGCCAGCAACATGTCGGGCCGGTACAATGGACTGCAGGCACATTTGAAGCAAAAAAACCCATTAATCCACTATGTGCCTTGTGCTGCGCATTCTCTAAATTTAGTGGGTGTGAACAGCATAGAGGGAAGCAGTCTAGAAGTGGGACAGTATTTTGATTTATTACAATCCTTGTACACATTTTGCGCAGGATCCACTCACAGGTGGGAGCGAGTTTTTCGGAACTCTGATATTCACATAGACTTAACATTAAAATCATTGTCAAACACTCGGTGGAGCTGCCGAGCTGACTCGACTAAAGCTCTTTGGCAAAACTATGTTAAAATAAGGGAGGCATTGGAGAGCATAGCTGAAGATGAAACTGAGAAAAGAGACACCCGAAGTGAGGCCAGGACACTTGCTGTAAAATTAAATAAACTGGAAACTGCGTTCATGGCTAATTTCTGGAATACAATTCTGGCTCGTTTCCAACTGACAAGTTTACAGCTCCAAAAAGCCGACAAAGACCTCATGACAGCTGTGCGCCTTCTTAAATCTCTGCGTGATTTTGTATTAGCACAGAGAGGTCTTTTCACAGACTTTGAAAGGGAAGCCTTAGCTGTGCCAGGCGTGTGCCAGACGTACAAATATGACCTCCAGCGCACCAGAAAGCGCAAACGGTTTGAGGATGACAGCGCAGAAAAAGATGCGGTATTTGATGGGAAAAGCAAATTTCAAATAGAAACATTCAATGTGGCTATCGATAAGTTAGTCAGCTGTCTCAGTCACAGAATTGATGCATACAAGCACCTGTGTGATCTGTTTGGTGTTCTTTTCATGCTGGAAAACACACCTGACTGTGAGTTAATAAACAAAGCGAACTCACTTGCCTCTGCCTATCCCGCTGACCTGGACAGCAATCTTGGAAATGAACTGATTCACTTCAGAGCTTTCATCAGATCAGACGGACAGAATGTGCCTCCACCGAAATGTCTGAAAACAATACTTGATTGTGGATTACAGTCAACATTTCCTAATGTGTACATTGCCATAAGACTGTATCTGACGCTTCCTGTGACAAACTGCGAGGGAGAACGGTCATTCTCTCAAATGGCCAGAATAAAAAATGAACTAAGGACAAAAATGACCCAGAGACGCCTGAACAGTTTATCACTCATGGCTATAGAGTCCGAACTCGTTCGAGACATGAACTTTGATGATCTGATAAAGGACTTCTCATCAAAGAAAGCCCGGAAAAAGCCTACGTTTTAGGTGAGTCTCACTGTGGTTTTGTGTGGTCCTAGCTGTGGCTCTTTACTGATGTTGATTCATGTTGCCTTTATTACTTTAACGATTTGTGTCATATGGTTGCCTATATTTTAATTAAGGTGTGTTTTACTCTATAATACTGCGAGGACTGGCTGTGCGCTTGCTGTCTCTCCCATAATATGTTTATTGTGCTGTACGTGGCACGTGCCAAATAAAACAGACCTAAAATTAGTTATTTTTGTGTGGTTGTGTGTTGCCCGGTGTTATGTGCGTAATGGGAAGCCGCCGTTCCGCGCGCACTGTTTGCGTGTGTAGACAGGGGCCCGTGGCGAGTTTGTGTCCAGGGCCCATGGTCATGATAATCCGTCTATGGCTACACTGAATACACTTTCACCATCTGGAGTGTGACAATGTGTCTCTTGTTTTTCTCCTTGATTTGAGATAGCCACCTACCAGGGGGTAACAGCATGCCAGGCATTGGACAGCTGTGTCTGTCTCTCATTTCCCCTCTGTGCCATGCCCCATCATCAGAGAGTAACCAACAATTCTATATTTACACCTCCGAAGAAGTTCTGCATTCTTTTCTGCTAACATCTCACAACACCTTTGCAGATCTGCTCTTCCACTCTTTTGCAAACTCCACCCTACCCCACTCACGTCGCAGCACTCTTCCTGCTGTAAGTGGAACTGTGAGCAGAGCTGTAAAGTAACTCTGTTACAGTACTTGAGTCGTTTTTGGGAGGATCTATACTTTCCCTGAGTATTTATACTAATCAGGACTTTCACTTTTACTACACTACATTTGAAAGAAAAAATATATTTATGGTTACTCTGTTACATCAATATTGGACACCTTGTTACTCATTAAAAATTAAAATCTGAATATGAGTCCAATACTATTTGAACCTCAGTATCTGGGGTTCAAATTTGTAGAATTACACTGTATATATATTTTTTGTTTTGTTTTTCAGTCACCTGAAATAAAGCCTGAAGAGAACAATTGTTGGTTGATTTGTTTGTGTGTAGCCCTACTATGAAAAGCACTTATCACTTTTAATTGTGGTACTTCTACTTTTACTTTCGATACTTAAGTACATTTAATATGAGCTACTTTAAGACTTTGACTCAAGTCATTTTCTTACGGGTGACTTTAACTTTTACTGGAGTCACTTTCAGGTAAGATATCTCTACTTTTACTCAGATATGTCTATCAAGTACTTTATACACCATTGACTGTAAGTTTGTTGCTTACCCTAGTATGTGTCCTTCTGCAAACCCGTTTTATGTGGCCGCTTATAATATACGGAAGAAAACCGGAAGAAAACCGGAAGTTTGAGGTCCGGAAATGTGAAATCCTGAAATGATGTCGTACGGAAATGATGTTGTTAGCGGATCAATCACAGCCAAGGGCTGTCCGTAGGCTATCCGAAATATCCACGGATAGTTAGAAAAATCAGAGGTGCACGAAAAGCTCTCCGAGGCGCTCGGACAGGGCGTTCCACAGCGGAGAGGGCGGTCCTATCTGTCCGTATCCGTAAAACGTAGTAGCATAAATCGGCCTTAAGCCTCTGGGTAACGTCCAGCCCTGTTCACTCCCACAGCCTCCAGCAGATAAGGCCTTATCAACCCCAGCCAACACATTCACACCAGGTGTTGAATCAGGAGTTAACAGACACTCTTTCATTAGCACTCTGGCAGGGTTCCCTGATAATAACGGCTGTGATAAACTGGCTGGCTTCCTCTCCTACCTTATGTGCAGCAGATGAGATGACTCAGTACATAAAGAGATACTATGATGAACAATGAATAACTGCAACTTGGCGTGGAAGATGAGATTTTTGATCATGTAGTTAGCATGTCAATATCAATCTTGTGTCTTGTGTCTTGTGTCAAAGTACTCTTCTTCTTAGTTTCATGTTTGATTTCCTGCCTTTTATTCAATAAAATGTTTGTATAGCTCCAACTCATAACAACTTATATTTATGTACTTTGCACAGTAAGGCCAAGACCACTGAAACCCCTGTTCCACTGGTCAAAAACACAACTAACACACACGAACATTTATCTTTTGTCTACGATGGGAAGTAATATGATCGTCATTCACTCTACATCAAATGACTGCAATAGAAACAGGTTTTTAGCATTGAACTTGAAGGCTTTTGTGAATCCTGAGATATTTGTTTCCTTTTTAATTATTTTTTATTTCTGCCCGTGTTAGAAACATCATCAACATGCCCTCTTGCTCATGGTTAATCCTGGGTAGGACCTCCTGCTGTGTTATCACACCTTTGGACACTTTGCTGACTTTTTACCATCATCTTTAAAGGCCAAAATATGCTACTCCGTCTCCGTTACAGACGGACGTATCCGACGGACTCTTTTTTATTCATGGTTCTTCGAAGGCTGTGGGTGCTGAAAACAATTCACCGCCAGAACAGTAGGTGGCGCAACGGAAGACAAGCTTAGAGAAGCCTACCTCATGACGTCTTTGTATGTAGAAGAAGTCCACGATTGTTTATTTACCTCCTCCCGGCTTTCCTCAGACACAATTAACGATGGCAACTAACAGACAAAGGCTGTTGATGGAGCTGGAGCTGCTTGACATGGAAGAGGACTTGCTTGTAACGTATTTTATTTTATGGTTTTAAAGTGGCGGTATTGTGATATAGTTTGAATTGGAAATAGTTGTTAACATATGAGTTGCAATTACATCAATATGATCGATCGCAATGTTGAAAAATTAACTATTTCTTACAGTCATAAAGTTAAAAGGTCAGTGCAAGACATTCATTACTGAGTAATGTTAGATTCTCTTTTTTCTCTCATAAAGAAACAAACATACTTGGGAGTCCTCAGTCTTTTAAAAATATCTGTGTTGAAGGTAAGCACTGCTTTCATAGAATTTGATGGATGTCTACGTCACACAAATTGTTTCAGATCGCACCACAGTTGTATCTAGAAACATTTTGGATCGTGTTATATGGGAAAGAGGCACACCCAATTAAGTCAGGTTAAACAGTGGGATCCCTTGAATAGAATAGTGTGGCAGTTATACGACCATAGCAGGCAAACTGCAGCTGAACTGCTGTCTATATATACATATTCAAACAGTAAGCTGTGCCATGGAAATAGCAAGGAAATCAAAGCATCATGGGCAGGACAAAGAGGTGTTGCCTTCCTTTGCAGCCTTCAGTAAATGGCAATATGAAAATTACCAAAAAGGCCCACCCACATTGGCTTCCTGACTGGGGCTTATCAGTCACGACTCAACAGCAATTAAGGCAAGTTTTTATATTTTCTCTCCAGTATTAAGGGGGAGGGGGGGGTCCATATTTAAGCCGTTTTTTTATATTTATATATATTATTTTATTAATGAAAGCAGCACCAGTTAATAAAAATAAATTAATTAATAGAGAGTTATAATAGAGAGATCTTATTTAACATAAAAAGTCAGGTTTTTGAATTCTAGTCTGAATTTGACAGGGAATTTGACAGGCAGCCAATGCAGAGATGGTAAGACAGGAGTAATAGGACCTCCTCTTCTGGTTCCTGTCAGCACTCGGGATGCAGCATTGTGGATAAATTGGAGGCTTTTCACAGACCTAAGCCATTTTCAATCATGACCTGCTGAGGATCTCCAGAGAATGAGACATCCTGACAGTCAAAATGACTAGTAATTGTCAAGTCTTGTTATGAAATATCATAGATGAAGGAACATAAGCCCAAAGCTGTTTATTGGTCTTCATGTATATGGTCACTGTTTTGAGTGGAACCTAATCCATGTACTTATGCTATTTGCAATTAATAGTGATTTGACTCAAAGACAACCTCAACTGTCTAAAGCTTGAAATGCCTATAATACCAATAAGGTATTGTGATGGTAACGCAGTCTAGTATTAGTAAGCCTAATTAGCAATGTACTGTTGTCACAGCCCACAGCACTACACTTCGATAGTGCCATCTGGCCATGGGATCATTCACATTCAAAGATAAATGGAACCTGAGGTAAGACAGACACCACAACCTCTTTCACAGTCCCCTCTCGCTGAACCAGAACTTCCACCTGATATATTTACATCACCCCTTCTAATGATGACGTAACTGTGTCCACTGGTGATAGGTGACCATTGGGTTGGGGTCACTCGAGACCCCAGACTCATCATTGTAGGGGATCGACATGGCCGTACTACCATCTGTTGCTGTCAATCACATATTCCTGTACATATGCAGATAATCATTGGGTCTCCTGTATCTGATCTGACTGTCTTGCCTCCTCTCCTCTGCCTCCAGTCATTTTAAAGGTAACGATCTACAACGATTTGTCATGTTCGGCCACAACAGGAGGTGACTGGTTTAAAGCATTGAGGTGTTTTGGCAGATCCAGCACCATGATGGCAACGCATTTTCCCTAAACCAGCTGGCACTGCCCTCTTAACACGGTCGTTTGATTCCTCTGCAAACCCCCTTCAGAGAGTGGCGGTAACATTTGACAGTACTGCCAGTTACACTCTTTCCAGGCATAATGCAAAAATTACCACAGGGTTTCTGTGAATGGAAACTAAGGGCAGCGTCCTAAGATAAAACACTGTAATGTTTTATTGCTTTATCACAATGTGATTACATGAAGAGAGATAAGTTAAGCCCCTATTCCACTGGTAAAAGAAAAACCCACTAACACCCCCTAACGTCTGTCTTTTGCCTTCAATGATAATTGTTAGAATGGACATTCACTTCTGTGTGATGTCGGGGTGATGTTATCAAAATCACGTGATCTACACAGCAGAGTTAGTACATCCCTTCCTGCCTCTGTCTGCTGCACCCGACAGCTCCACCTCTCAACTGAATGATACTGAGTATTTGTTGCTGTTGTGAATGCGTATGTGCAGAGAACCTTCCACTGTGTTGTGCATGTGGGAAAGACAAAATCTTGGTAAACTCTGTAGATATTTTTTACTTTGTATTGTCCAAAATGCAACACTAGCAAGACAGCAAGGGGAGAACTTCTCAGTTTCCAGCACGTTCGTGAAGTTGAACATGAATCACAAACTCCTCTATTAGCAATGGGAAAGAAGTCGATCTGCTTTTTTCTTGAAGCTGGTTTACTTTCATAAAAAAAAAAACATATATACACGTTAGTTTTTAAAATAGGTATTACATAAAAAAACAAGGACTTGTTTTAGTTTTCTCAGTAGGTGACTTTGATGATGTGCACACTGTACTCTGAGTTTTAAAGTCTGTGTCACATGTCACAAGACCTCTTTTGGGAAGTGTTGAGAGGAAAGAATCAGATTTCATCACAAAATATCTCATCATTGATTGGTCCTGATCATGGTGAAGAGCAGAGGCCGATCTTTTCCTATGCTGAGGCTCATACTGTAATACAATGAGGCATGGTTGGGATCTTAAAAGATTGGGGGCTTGGCTCAGACAGAAAAATATATTTTCACTTACACTGAATTCATTTCTGTTGTTTTTAGGTGCTTGTAGTGATATTCAAAACAATTAAGAACAATAGATGTCGAATATACCAGACCAAAGCCTTCATATCGTCAGTTCACAGACTAATGATGCCACCTGAGTATAACCTCCTTTTTCTTTCATGTTTACTTGAAGTAGCTGTGCCATTATGTGGTACAGACTTCTGATTAATGTTGCTCTCACTCACATCAACTGGCATTAAGTCACCTTATTGATTAATTTAATGTTGATGATGGAGTTTTTCCTTCAACCCACTGACTTTGGGAGGCACTGAGAAAAATAGAGTTGGTAAAGATGGAGAGAATTTAAGAAGATAGATTAAAAAAAGATTAGACAATTAGAAAATACACCATATGACAAAATAAAGTGGCAAAAAAAGGAGACACAGAAGAGGAAAGAATAACCAAAGCACAAAAGCAGAAACAGATTTAAGGGGCAGAGGGTGAAATGTTAAAAGACAAAAAGTACTGTGAGAAAGAGTGGGAAAGTAAAAACCGGTGATGGATGATGCAAGAAGGAGGAATTTGTGGGTGAAGGAAGGCAAGCAGAGGAGCAGAGGAAAGGAGCTGCAATCAATACAGAGGGGATAAAACTACTATTCAGAGAGGAAGACTGATCAGGATAAAGGAGCATTCATCACACACACACACCTACACACACAAACACAAGCACACACACACCTACACACACACACACACCTGCACACACACACACACACACACATTTAGGAACTTGCCCCTGCTGGCTGAATGTTAAGCTTGAGGTCTTACTCATTCAGTAAAAAAAGCCTCTAAACTTCTGTTCAGGCAGGGAAAGTGTGTGTGTGTGTGTGGGGGGGGGGGGGGGGGTGAAGACCTACTACAACTCTTATTAAAGCCTCTCAGCTCTACTGATCTCCTGAAGCTTCTACTTCTCTGCCTGCTCATTGCTTCATCAGCAGCTATAGTTTCCTCCAACAAACTCTTGTTTTCCTGACCCGAAAGCGACCTAACAAACAATGAAGTCACCAAATTTACTAAATAAACATGAGCAAGTGCTCCCTGCTCCCATCAATGCTGCTCTGACCTCCCTGTGAGCCCGGGAGACACTGTCCACTCACACAGCATGAGAGCGTCCTGAGATAACGTTTAACATCAGTTCACATCTGTTTCAGGGCTTCTCACATGCCTGTAAACAGACAGGGCTCTTCATCAAGGTGGGTGGCTATGGTTTTACCATATTTGGCCCAGGAGGTAGACTCCACTAACCAGAAGGTTCGATCCCCATCTCCTAAAGTGCTCAAGCAGAAATGTCCTTGGGCAACTGGACCCTGAACCTCAATTTGCCCCTGATGGCTGTGAATGATAAGTGAAAAAAAAGCTATATGTATGTCAAGTGCTGTATGATAATGGGTGAATGTGACTTTTATTGTAATGCACTCTGAGAGGGGACGAACACTAGAATAGTGCTACATAAATGCTGCCCAGCTTAAAGATGAACCTGAAACAGGAAATAGGGAAATAGGGAAACAGGGTAACAATGTCCACATCCATAGTAAGAAATCTCTGAATCACCTGATCTCCATCCAGTTTAAAACCTATGGGAGATTATAGACTATGAGTCTGCCAGCTCTCTCCATCAACATCATCAAAACACCAACTGAGATATTATTTTTTATTCATTATTCCTGTAGAGTTTAAGAGGCTTGTAGAATCAGTGTCAAGTTACATTTAAGCTGTTCTTGTGTTTTGTGGTGGCTCAACATGAGGTGGCCTTTGGCCCTATTTGTTGTGATGTGGCAGTATATCCTCAATGCCAGTTGCTACAGTGACAGCTGGTGGCTAATTAAAGAAGCTAGCATGGACTCTTTTCTTCTGGTCAGCCCTTTTCAAACCTCCGCTCCTGCAACACTGACCAGTGACTGGAAGAATAATGTTTTCAAGTTGATCATCCCATTTTTGTTAACACGAGATCTTAAGAATGCCTCGGAAGGAT
This sequence comes from Limanda limanda, assembly GCF_963576545.1. NCBI lineage: Eukaryota > Metazoa > Chordata > Actinopteri > Pleuronectiformes > Pleuronectidae > Limanda > Limanda limanda. The sequence goes on from NC_083651.1 coordinate 25,538,076, forward strand.
TTCTACAAGTTAAGTACAAATGTCCATTTGGACTCAAGGATGAACTGATTCGATTTTGGTCGTCAAATAAATAATATGACGATAAAGAGAATCTCGACAAATTTCGTACAAATCTTCAATTGGACTCAAAGATAAACTTATTAGATTTGAGTTAACAAAGATCACGGTGGCCTTACATAACAGGTTTTTGGCTTCTTTTTCGACCAGTTGTCACTTGGACTCAGACGTGGACAGTGGTCAGCAGTATTTAAAATAAAAGTCGTGGATGTAATCAAATGGCTTGAATTAAAAGTCTTCACTAGTTTAGATGTAAGCTGCAACTTGAATGCTGAGTGGTAGCATACAACCACGAAATTCTACGTACTCCTGTTATCTCATGTTTGATTGTAAAATACATGACACAACTATACAGCTTCATGTGTTTTTACGCACTTTATTTAATAATAAAATAATAATAATAATAATATAGTTATTGAGTGGTTTTCAATCACACTGTTCGAAAAGTTTTATTCAATTTCTTTGAATAATGATGACCGAGTACTATGGAGGTTAATGAATGATTTAAATACCTTCCCCACAAATGACTGACATCCACTGACTGCCTATCCTGTAGTTTTCAGCTGAGACAACAAAGTGACCAAATCTTTCCCTAAATTTCATCATTCAGTTTCTCCACTATTGCTATGACAACGTGACAACATGAGAGTGTACAGTAAGTTTTATAGCGTCTTTTAAAAGCCTGTGCGGAAATATACTCAAGAAGCTTTTAGTTTTCGTATGAGCATCTGCTGATTATCTGAGGGTGATGCAAGTAAGTTTCTGTTTGTTTTTTAAGCCCTGGATGCAGAAAATATATTCAGCACTCATAAAATGTTTTTCCCACCACTGATACTATTTAAAGATTCTGCTTGAATTTTTTGGCAAAGAGCATAATGTGTGTGATTCTGATCGGCTGTGCATATTTTTCAAAAAAGAGTGTAGAAGTTCCACATGTGTACTTCATATATTGATGCTGCACATTATGTTATATTGTAGAGCATAGATATCTTACTTTTTATAATGCTACCAATCATATATTTTTGGTGTGTGTGTAGCATTGCTTGGCCCAGGTTACAGGTTCAAATAGACATGATTGTCTTTTATTCATAAAACTAACATACACTAATTGGAATTTGTTCACGGTATGCATGCTAACGGGATGTAGCTAGTTGCTTCAATGTATCATTATCACAAGGTAGACAGCAGGGGCGTTTCTAGGATTGAAAGAAAGGGGGGGCTAAGCCCCTAAGGATGTTGAATGTTTGCGCGCACAGCGCGCGCCAATTTTTTTTGGGCTCATTTGGGGCTGCGGATATCCAGTGTTTCAGACAGTTCATAGATTGGTTCAATCAGAAAGACTGTGATTTTTCTCTGTATCTTTGCTTGCATTCATTCAGTATAAGATAACAGAAGAGACAGAATTTCAGGGTCATTGTGAAATTTGACAACACAAATATGAACTTTTCTCAAATAGAGAGAAATCATTTTCCTGCTTGTAAAGGAAAGACGGATATACTTGTTTTGACTAGGGCAGAGCTGTCACCTCTGCTAAAGAATCTTCTTATATCCATCTGGTCAATGAATTGGATGATATACCGGTACAATAGCGTTATGAGGGACACTATGAAATTTAGTTTTAAATAGCATTAACTGATTATAAACATCAACATTCTATAGGCACTGATATTATTGTTTTAAAATACTAGAGATAGATATTAATGCAAAGAATAGAGAGCTGTCGATAGTTATTTCTTACATTTCAAATTTGCTCATTCACACTCTTGCTCACTGGAGACATTTTCTAACAAAATAGCTAGCTAGCTAGCTTAGTGTTAATATAGCTCATTACAATATTCCCTTTCATTTGCCTCAAGTAAACCTAAATTTAAGCAGGTAACAATCGTTAGAAACTACAGATAGCCACATTCTGTAACCACCTGTACTTACAATTTCACTCCGTGCATCATTTACTATGAGCTAAGCTCCTTGGCTGTAATCCTGCTGTCTTGATGAGAGACGTTACTTGACAGAGTGAGAAAGCCAGCGCAGCAGCGATGCAGACTCCCCAAGGTCCTAGTGCCTGGTCTTTTATTGTTAAGTATTATGAGAGGCTATTGGATTGTAATTTGAAGGGGGAGAAAACATAAAAACCAGAAACGCACTCACATATATAGCATGTTAGAGTTATAAATAACTTGTCCATGTGTAAAACAATAGTTTAATTTAAAAAAAAAAATTAAATTTTTTTTTTTTTTTTTTTAAATCCCAATAATTATTTGGGGGGGCTGAACAACATTTTAGGGGGGCTTCAGCCCCCCTAAAACAGGCCTAACGACGCCCCTGGTAGACAGAGAGCGGACAGAAGTGTGGACTCCAGACAACAATCAAATCAGAGCACTGTAGTCTAATGAGTCACAGGCGATGGATTTGCTATAAAAATAAACCCTGGGAAGGATGGAGGTGGGTGTTGAGCAGACAGACCATGGAGACATCATTTTTATTGTAAAATAGTCTTGAAAGAGCTGTAATAACTGTCATATAGTAAAAGGATACTGGAAGGACACTTATGATTAATAATATAGCATTAATCATAATACAATGTAAACATACATATATTATGTAAATACATCAGTTATATTAAATGTGTGTTGCATGCTTATGTGAATATTGTATGCAACACTGTTGAAGCTTCTGCATTTCCTTAATATCCTCCCTCCTTTGCTTATTGGTATAAATCAGGGGTGTCAAACATACGGCCCGTGGGCCGGATACGGCCCGCCAGGGGGTCCAGCTCAGCCCGCCGGATGCAAGGCATGCTCGAAATTTAAAAAAATTAAATTTTTTATTTTTTTTTTTAATTTCAAATTTTAAATAAAAAACGTCAAACTGCCAACCAAGTTGAAAATAAAGTACGATGAAGCCTGTCTTGCTCTTGTGTTCACAGTGATGAAAGAGGACATGAGGAGAGACTATTGTATATTTAGGTCTGAAAACTCTGGCAGGTGACAGTAGGAGACTAGGTCTGAACGATTAATTGCATTTGCGATAAAATCGCAATATGATAAAACGCGATTTCCTAATCGCAACGTGCGCGTTTATAACGTTCGAACGAGAGTAGGGCACCGGGCTGCCGTCCTCACCCGCAGCCAGAATGCTGCGGGACAACAAAACTCAGCTGATCCAGAAGATAGCGAAGCAGGCCGGCATCACCTACAGGGGCCTCACGTCTTCACGTGGCGGAAACATAGAGCAAGCTCATCTCGCTGGTGACCGCGGTGCGGGCGAGGGACCTGAAAATCGCTCCCCGGAAAAAAACAAGCTGGGCGGCGGGGCTCCAGAGCCCCCCGGTCCCCTACACGCACATCTGCGAGACGGAGGTGTTCAGCATGGGGGGGTGGGGTTCCTGCTGAGGCCCGGCGCCTCCGTACCGCTGCACAACCACCCGGACATGAACGGGATGCTCAAGCTCTTTACAGCGCCTCATGTCTGCTGTGTTGTGGCTCCACACACACACTCTGTCTGTTACGAGACTTGTGTTCGAAAGGGTTAAAAACCAAAGTCTCAGGAGTGGGACCATTTCATTAGCTTCAGGAAACTGTTCATACATGCAGTTGTACTGTTTGACTCTGTGGCCTGTGCATTTCCCAGTTTTTTATTTATAACTTTATTTACTTTGATTTTTCCAAATATTTTCAAAGTATAGTAGAGGCAAATTATATGTTTCAGTTGTGTGAAATGTTACTGACTTGGGAGCAGTAAGACACCTATAATTTTAAAGAATATTTTACACTATGTGTAATGTATCTAATATTGTGTTGATCATATTTAAATCATTCATTACGTTTTTTGGGGGAAAAAAGAGGATCAAATAAAAAAATCGCATATTAAATCGCAATCGCAATATTGGGGGGAAAAAAAATCGCAATTAGATTATCTTCCCAAATCGTTCAGCCCTACATGAGACCCAACAAATTAAGAAGACACTTAGAAACATTACACCCCAGTCACATGCATGTGTTCTTTTTGGTTGAACTTTATCATCGTTGTGACAAAGTGATTATAATTTAATTTATTTTTTCTCTATTTTTGAAAAAGTACAGATTGATGTAGGAATGTAGTGATAAATAGCACCAAAAGTACTTCAATTAAGTTGAATTTAAGCAAAGTTGAAACAGATTAACAAAAAAATAAAACATGTTTTAATATATCTGTTTCCTACCATCATTGTTGTGGAAATCGTTGTTAATAATTAGTGTGAGAAATAATTAAAATTGATGTGATCAGACATTCTCTTCACATATATTATTATTATTATTAAAAGGTGATCTTTGCAAATTTGTTATTCAGGAAGTTTGTATCAAACAAGTAGTCCTTCATACTACTCAGTACCTTCAAAGTCTGCCATAGACCATCGGTTCCCAAACTGGAGAGCGGGGTACGCAAAGTGGTTCAGGGGGTACGCAGTGGTGTGCACGGAGCCCCGGGGGGCTGGAATCCCACCTCAGCCCTCACCTTTCACTTTCAATGCGTGTGATAGACTCCTAGGTCGGTGTTCCAAGAAGGGTCGGAGGCAACGTCGTCCAGGGCGGAGGGGCGTGGTGGCGGCGGTGAAAAAAAACGGGGGGGTACGAAGCTATTATGCTATGATTTTACTGGTCTGGCCCACTTGAGATCAAAGTGGTCAGTATGTGGCCCCATAACTAAAATGAGTTTGACACCCCTGGTATAAATCCTCCATTCATCTCCTCCCCTACCTCTCTTCCTTTCCTCATCCATTATTTTGGTCTAATTCCTCTCGGTTTCAAACATTAAACTGGTGCTTTCATCACAGCACCAGTCCCACTAAATACAGACTGCAGTGATTCTCCAGGCTGCTGGCTCATATTCGTTTTGCACTTTAAAGAACACATGAGCAGGACAGGTGACTATGAATATTAAGCCTAAGTACACATTAAAACTCAAGTGAGTATCTGACACTGAGTTGTTTAAAATGCAATCGGTATTTAGACACATGTGCTGCATCAAAAATCCAGAATTAAGACACAGCTCTTTTACTTTTAAAACACACACACACACAACATACAACCACACATCAATTCCTGCTTGCACCTTCCAAGCTATTGTTGTGTTGCTCATCAGTATTTTGTTGATGACTGTTTGGTGAGCTACGGTCGGAATCTCTCTCCCACCAAAAGAAAAGACAAAGTCGCTGTTGTCATCTTCGTCCTCTGCGGTCATCCTTTGGTCAACATGTTATTTTCATTACTGGACTCAAGCCAGCTGGCCAGCCAGAGACAGCAACACGCAGTCAGTGGACACGGGGAGCTCCCTGTCCAAAACAATAGACATAAATATAGCCGCCTCTGGGAAAAAGAATACAAATGCTGTGTCCATCCCTGCACGGAGGAGGAACGCCCAGTCCTGAGTTTCCTGTTCCCTGAGTACCATGCAGAGCAGTGCACACTCTGTTACTTCCCGGGCCATGAGACAGAAGTTCACCACCTGAGCAGAGTTCTGTGATACATTTTTAAATGATAACTTCCTGGGACTACATCACTTCAACATGAATGAAGCTTTATTTATAGCCATTCTTGCAGTGGTTATTGTGGTTAGCTCATTGGATCGCAGGTCCCTACATCACAGCTGTGGCTTTGTATGACACTTCTTTTCCAAACAAAACACATGCACTATTTTCCCAAACCAAGGGGTTCTGGAGATAGAGCTGGTGCCGAAGTGTTCTTTGGCAAGACAGTGAACCCCAAGTACATATAACTGTACTGTAAGGTACTTTGAGTGGTCATCAAGGTTAGAAGAGAGCTTTGACTATTTATTTACAACCAGAAAGTGCATGCTTTGTGTGCATGTACACTACTCTGTTGTTGCTTGTGACAAGTATTAGGATGCATAAAAGTAACAGTAAAACTCTGCTACAAATATTAAGAGCTGTCTTGAGAAGAATAAGAAGCTGTTCCTCAGATGAAAAGCTATAGTCTTGTGTGCAAAGAGGGAGCAAGGATGCAGTGGGAAGTGTGGAAAGGTATCGGGGGAAATGGGCATTAGAACAGGAGGATATGTGGGGGTGGTATTAGGCTGTAATGGCTGTAACCCTTGCCTCCCAGGTGGAGCTGAAGAAGGCAGCAGACAACACACACACACCCAGAGTACCGGTAGTGGAAATAGTCCTGTTCCAAAATAGATCAGGCCTTTGGCCCTTTGACACTGTTTTGTCTCTTGTCTCACAGTAAAGCTGCTCTGAATGCGACACCAATCATGTCAGAATTACTGTGGAGTTAGATGATGTAAATCCTGGTGAACTTCATATGGCTTTAATACAATGCTGTAGATATCCATCTTATCTACAGTATATCAGAGAGGGAAACTTCTCCACATTGACTCTCATACTCTTCAAACTTACTTACTTACCTAAACTTCAAGCAGCTTTCCTAACTTACAAAAACAGCGCTTTTTAGCCGTCTTCAGAGATGAACTCCAGAGGATGTCTGCATGTCTGGACTTTATTCTTAGGTTGCCTTTCATTGCTGAGACACATTCACAACAACAGAGAAATCTACAGAATGTTCAGGTAAGAGTTGGTGCAGCCTGCAGGAGACTTTGGAGGACGTATTAATTCCAGTGTTTTTAACATTAAGCATGTCGGCTCTTATCTTATCGTATCACCAAAAACTCTCTTGAAATCTTAGTCATAGTCTCCTATGTGCATTGCTCTGCTTTTTGATTCTGGGATATTGTGTTTTCCTTTTTTTCACCCATTTTGTAATCCTTCAGTGCATGTCTAAAAGCAGCCTTTCAGTTGCATGTAAGAAGTTTATATTTGTTTGCAGTATAGATCACAGATCCTTTGCCACATCAGATGAAATAATGAAAATGGGAACATTCATTCTTGCAGCTTCAATGTGATATCTGCATAAAATAATGGATTCCTTAAACTGATCCATCTATTTTTGATCTTGTTTACCATCACTTACTTTTGGATCTCTGTTTGTTTACATGGGTGAAAGAGTAGATGAATGTGCCTATGTGCGAGTGCCAATCACCAATCACTGTTTTTGGTGGGAATGAACCTGGAGAGACTTGTTTAAATGTGTCTCTGTCCTTCTGAATCTCTGTCAGAGGAAGATCATTGTGTTCCAAAATAGCCCCTTTGTTGCCTGAGGAGGAAGTGATACATAAGGCGGGGGATGAGAAAAGAGTGAGGTCATGAGGAGGAGAAATTACCTTGGAGACACACAGAGCTTCCCAGAGGCTCATGGACAGGAGAACACACAGACTTACATTCTCATTGGCATGCTCACAGCTGGACACACACACACACACACACACACACACACAAACACATAATACAGAAACAAACATTTAGTTCAAGTTCCAGATTAATTTCAGCAAGTGCTTCTGTTACAATGCAAACACTGATGTGCTTGGAAACAGATCAACCAAGATGCATTTTATGCATAATCACATCAGTCTCCTCAAGTTCATACACATAACAACAACTTAATCAGTCCAAGGTATTCCTAACTTTGAAATTTCTCATTTGTTATCTTTAAGATGCTTGAAATGCACCTATTCTGAAAATTTGTATTTATGTTGAGAAAGATGAACATGGAATAAACTTGGAGCATTAATCAGTCTCAATGACAGCATAAAAAAAAAAATGTCAGCTTACTATCTCCAAGTGATGATTTGCATTATGACATTTGCAACTGAAAGCCCTGCACTTTGCCCAGAAGTTCAGACATTTGCTTGAGCACATTTTCCATTTGTGAGAACAAGCTCATCTTTGGATCCAAAGCCAGAGGAGCCCAAATCTTAACGTAAGTCTTTTCACCACATGCTGAGAATTAAGTCTGTCATAGGCTATTACCAAGAAAGTCTATTTCAAAATTAACACAAAAGTTACCACCACGTCTGAAGTCACGGTGTCATGGCTGAACACACTTGCAAGTTTTACTGGATCCACAATGTCACCCTGTCTCCTACTCAGGTGTGTGCTGTAAGTGAGCCCCTAGTGTGTGTGTGTGTAAGAGAGAGAGAGCGAGAGAGAAAGAGAGAGAGTGTAAGGTGGGAAGAGAGTGGATACGTTTGTACCCAGAATAAGGGTTTATCTGTCTTGTAGCGATGGCGCTGTCACTGTTCCCTCATCCACACCGCCCCCCCTGCCATGTTACCAGATTTGGCGAGCGCCTCCCTGCTGTGATGTCACCATCTGTGACGCATTTACCTGTCAGCACAAATACACCTGCACACAGAGCTGAAGGGATACTGGAGCCTTAATCACAAAAGAAAGCATTAGAAAAGAAGATTTGTAGACTCAAACTTACCCGAAAGTTTACGAGGGTCGTTCTATAAAAAATGTCTTTATTACCTAGAAAGATATATTTGACTTCCTTTTTTTGACCAAAGCAGCCAATAATAAAAGAAAAAACCCCTTTCACATTCACACATACACAGGAACTCACACACACACAGGTTGTAATTAGTGACGTGGAAGTGATGATGAGAGGGGAAGGGTTCACACTGAGCTGGTCTGACAGCTTCATGACTTTCACTGTGGTGAGGACAGATGGCTCAACCATCCCACTGGACTCACTGTAAACACATAAACACAGGACAGTTCTGTGCGAGCCATGCTCAGAGGACACAGAAACTAATAAAGGGACAGAGAGATATATGGTGTTCCCCTGAACCAGTCCACCATTCGGGTACCTCAATTAATATTATTTTAAACAGTCATAATCATTACTGGATCTACTGAAGCTTACAGACCCTGATGCTGCTGATTTAATCCATGGCTCTGTTGTTAAATCTCATGTCGCCTTTACTCAAATATATAGTTGCGATATTTAGATAAGAACCTTTGCTTTTCATTGACTCTGCTTTGTGGATATCAGAAAATAAACCAACATCAAAGGGCACATAACACAATTAGTCACAAAAGATTGATAAAGTAACAATTAGCAGTTAAAGGGGGGAGGGTGATAGGCCAGGGCAGACAGACGTGAACTTGTGTACTCGTAGGGTGAGTGAGTCTGTACAGGTGTGTGTTCAACACCCTTCTTTCAAAAGCTGAATGCTCAATTAAGAGCCACTCTACCAGCCACTCTTGTAACACTGTTGACCTTTCTACCAACAACCATCACCGGATTCAGGGCAAGACTTAAGTTCACAGAGTAACTTACTACGCATTAATAAACCACCCACACTCGCCACATTTGTGTATTTGCTAGGTTTAAAAAAAGAAAAGATCCAAGTTTTTGATCACAGTAATACTAACGTGAACAATTGTGTCATCACTTGAAAAAGTTATATTTCTTAAAATTAAACCTGCTTTGTTATATGTGCAATTATATGCTCAAATGATGCCTGGAAAATAAAAGGAAGACATAGTATGCTATAAAAACACATTTTAATGACAATTATATGTGGCAAATCCTTTTTTAAATGTTTTTTTCAGAGACTCCCACAGATTTTTGCTGTTGAGGCTTTCAGGGGGACTCAAATGTCAATCAAGGTATTTCGCACCCAGTTTCTATTTGTGCAATGACAATCCAGACTTTCATATGCAGAAAAATTATGCAATGCATTGGCTATTGTTTATATTTATTTATCTATATGCAGATCCCTGTAAATCGGGATTAGCCAAAATGTCATCTGAACCTAAAACTAAACCTAAAAATGTACAAATAGTATAACTTTTTTTATTTGGATAAAAGTTTGACTCAAAAATAAACTATTTTGACTATAAACAGTGGACCGTGAGTATTGGCCCAGATATCCTTCTGCACTGGAATTCCCAAAATATTGACTATTGTCCCCAAAAGCTAATTTGTTGTCAAATGATATCAAAGAATGAGTTAACCTGAGCTAAAAACAACCAATGTAAGTTTCTGTACAGGCTTAGCTAACACAAAAGTTGTCAGAAGTGTCTAGCAGGGCTGTCACTGCCAATACTGCCAAAACACAACAATCTCACTTCACAACACGATTCACCAATAAAAAATTTAAGACATTTTTGAAATGTACAGCTACGGCTAACAAATTAACAAAAGGTGGCTAACAAATTAATTAAAGATACTATTGTTTAGGTATAGTCATATATCCCTCTTTAAACCTGTCTGTGCTAAAGTGCTTTTAACACATGTCCATGTGGTAAATGGTAAATGGATTTGTATTTATATAGCGCTTTTCTAGTCTGATGAAGACCACTCAAAGCGCTTTACAGTACAGTTTCACATTCACCCATTCACACACACATTCATACAGTGCATCTACTCGCAGCACTTTGTTATTCTATGGGGGGCTATTGAGGGTTCAGCATCTTGCCCAAGGACGCTTCGGCATGCAGATGGTTCAGACTGGGGATCGAACCGCCGACCTTCAGGTTGGAGGACGACCACTCTACCCCTCAGCCACAGCCGCTAGTTGTAAGTTTGCTGTCTGCTTGTTTGTTCATTTCTTCTCTGTTTTCTTTTTAACATCAACCTGTCAGGGACTGCAGATGAAAGTTTGTCTGAAAGGCTAACTTTGGTATATTTTTATGAACCATTCTGCTCATATTAATTCACTGCCCCTATTTTTAAAATAAGAAAAAAGAAAATCGTTGGCACCCCCCTTTCATCCTCCACAAAGTTAATGCCAATGGCTTAATTGTTTTCTTACTGGTCTCAAACTGCCCCTGGGAACCCATTGTGTCTCCCAATAGTCTAAGAGCATGGAATCTGGTGACACAGCAGTGTGTGTGTGTGTGTGTGTGTGTGTGTGTGTGTGTGTGTGTGTGTGTGTGTGTGTGTGTGTGTGTGTGTGTGTGTGTGTGTGTGTGTGTGTGTGTGTGTGTTTTTGGGCAAGTTGGGTGTGTATATGTCTGCACATAAGAATGTGAATGTGTTATGAGTGAATCAGTGTCTGTACAAGAGGTTTTCGCACACATATCTCCAAACATGTGTGGCAGGCCTGCTTAAGCCCACTTTGTAACGATATGTGGGAAGTGAGCCGAGAGGACTTCCTCCCTGTTTTCTCAACGCCAGTCATTACCAGCCACGGAAATGCTAATGGCGGTTTTGATAGTCATGGACAGGGGCTAAAGCATTTGTTTTACTATGTAATCTTTGTCTAGCCTGCAGAGCCCTGAGCTTGGTTATTTGAAATCCTGAGAGACTGTGCAAATTGTATTTTCACCAAAACTGCCCTGTTCCTGTGAAGTGCTGAGTGATTTGAGTAAGGAAACTTTACTAACAGCTTTGGCTTACTTTATTGTGGAGTGAGCACCTGATTAATGTTTGAGACAATATTGTTTTAAAACACTTAAGGACTTGTCACTAACAAATGAGCTGCATTATGGTCAGGACATGGAAATCAGTGTGTGTCCATGGGCTGCCTTAAGGAAACCCCCACTATGCTGAGGCCAAAGATGCTAAGGTAAGGTAATAGGAACGTTCCAGACTGATTACACTTTGACCCCTGGCTCATTTTCTGAAGACTGCTGAATAATGTTAATGTATGCAATTGTTCCCTGGTAAGATTTTATACTTTTGGCAGCAACAGTGAAATGTATAAGTTGAACTCTCCACTTTATTTATCAGTGCTAATAGTGTATGCAATTTGGCGATGGTTGATGCCAGAGCAGCTCTCCTGCCATTAACCCCTCCCCCCCTGCAGTAATTATGGTAACTAAGATTCGAGACAGTTAAGACCGGCACATGCTTCTGCAACTGCGTCTGCGGCTTTTCACGCAGCTGTGTCGAAGGACTTGTTTTAATTTGTGCTTCCCCAAGGATTGCGCGTTTTGCAAAGCAATTCACCGCCAGACCATTAGGCGGAGTATCGTTTTTTGTCGTCGGCTCCTCATAGACTTTTTCTGGTGGACAAATCCGCCAGTCAGTGACGGGTTATACAAGTGGTCATACTTCCGGATCTCTTCTGCCAAACGCTTTTCTATTTGGTCCATATTCATTCTTCTAAATCTTCCGTGGTTTCTGCCAGTATTATGGAGCATGAAACCGGAAATGCGACTTCTGAAAGGATGTAGTAAGCAGACCAATCACATGCTTGCAGGCTGCGTGAGGCTTGCGGAGCTTTGCCGTATAGTTAGATAAGATAAGATAAAAAAAGACACTCCTTTATTTGTCCCATGTCACATGCTCTTTTGTCCCACATATGAGAAGAGCCGTTCTCGGTTTGGTTCAATCAAGTATTTATTAAGAAGCAATGAAAGGTATGAAAAGTTCAGCAACGCAATGGGCACCAAATGCACAGCCCCGGCCCTCTAGCAATCCCGGGACAGTCAAGAGTCGCGCCGCAAGGACAGCATTTGTAATATTTTACAACAGCAGGTATAATTTGATTGGTCAATAACGAAGGGGAGTCAAGACTTGGTTCTTCCTCGATGGTGCGCAGGCGTAGTCCACCCTCTTGGCACTGGAATCAGGAAGTGACGAGCAGCTCCGTTTTGCTCCTCCTCTGATAGTTGCTGGGCAAAATCTTTACATAAAAAAGCCTAGACTCAGCTGACGCCTTGTGGGTCGGTGTTGTTGTTCATTGGAGTAAAGAATATTGTGTTCCTGCTTTATCGGCTCTATGTTCTTTTTGTGTAAACACTCACATCCTCCTATCTTCCCTCCAGAACCTGGGGCAGCTGGTTGAACTCTGTGCGATGTTGAATGAAGCTAAGGGATTATGCTTTAATATAAAAAGTTAGAAATGAGAACAAGTTAAATTACAGTGTATAGTATGTCACAGATTCAGATTTATTTTACCAATAAAAGGGCAGCCATTATCTAATTAGATAGAAATTAACCAAATACAATTTGAAAACAACTTATATGGAATGGTCACAGGCACTTACCGTCAACCAGGAGCATTGTACAAGTAAACTATTATTATATAATTAAATTATGTTTAACATTTTTTTAGAGGCTTTTTGTCTCAGGATGCTAGAGGGGGTGGCGCCCCAGCAGCCAGTATTTACCGTCTGCCAATGGTCATGTCTAAAAGCGTGCATGTGAATTAGTTTCGTTAAATGGCTGTATAACACCGTAAGGGAGTGATTTGGTCATCAACTGAATGCTGTTTGATGACTTTTTAATAGGTTGTAGTTGGAGGCCATTGTGAGTTGAGTCCCAGGCTCTTGTAGTGGATTGGTAATCATTCGTCAGTGTGCACGCTGAGAGGCCACAGTGTTACCATCACTTGGTGATGAGTGACATGATGGAGTTAATGTGGCAAGCAGAGTACACTCGAGTAAAGTAAACATATGTACTTGCACATATGAGTGTGTCTGTGTGTGAAAGGGGAGAGAAGGGAAAGGGAGTGAACGATTACATCAAAACAACTTTCATTTTAAACCAGCAGGAATACATGTTACTCTGAGTTATATCCATCCATATCTGTGATGCAAAGTGTACACACTATTCATGTAAAATAGGCCCATACTCCTTTGGCAAATAGTCTGTATCTCTACAATGCTTTTCTAGTCTTGATGACTTCTCTATCTCTATCACACATCACTTATACACTGCCGGCACAGCGGTCAGGGCCGATTTGGGTTTCACTGTCACTTAAGGACAAGAACAATCTGGCATGCAGAATGGAGGAGCTGGGAATCAAACGTGGTGACTCCCCTGAGCTGTTTGGAAAGCTCTTCTTCTGCAGGTTTGTTAAGTCATGTGCTACCCTGATCATCTGTGCCATCCTGTATGCTGACACCTCTTAATGAGAGATATGGAGTGGCCAAAAGCCCTAATCACTTTCTCTTCTACTTCTGTACTGTGCAGCTGCTTCCAGGCATACACTACAGGTGCAGAGAAAAAAAAGGCACTGAGTAATAAATCTTCCCAAATAACCAACACAGGACATAAAAGATACCATTAGGGGTAAATGAGAACAATTTATATTCCCAATAAGGGTGAATTGGTTTTAAAGGTTGTTACTTAACTTTGGACTACTCCTGCGCACCATCGAGGAAGAACCAAGTCTCGACTCCCCTTCGTTATTGACCAATCAAATTATACCTACTGTTGTAAAGCATGACATAACACTGACACCAGTCTTCCTGGACTTGAACATGAGCTCATTTAAAGAACTTATCCATTTGTTAGAGATGACAAGTGGTCATTGGAGACACATTCTAATGCAAGATTAGGGCTGATTAACTCAGCGCTGCTCACTCGTGAGTTTGATTTCTTAAGGCAGTTGTTAATACCAGGTCTGAACGGGACATATTATCTACATTCACACTGCTAAAAGAATGTAGCCACATATGCCAGAGGCCCTCTTCAGACCTGGTATTAAGATGGAGAGAGTGGGACTGAATGAATCTCAATCAGCTCTGCTGTGAAGACAGGCTTTGCTGATTTAAGAATGGCATAAATCCTTATGTGTTTGTCAGTGTTGATACTGTGGCAGTGGCCACAAACAAATCAGCACATTGACATTTTCTGAATCATTGTGAAAGTGCAGCAGGTCAGAGTACATCAGCTGAGTAAGCAGCATATGTGGCCCTGGACACATTCATGTTCACTAAGGACGTAACGGTGCTTAATCCTTGCTGAACATTTTCGTCACAGGCCTTCAGTTCGGTACGCACATGTACCGAACGAATGCAGCGACTCCATGTGCAGAACTTATTTGTGCGCTTCTCAAATTTCAAGTGACAACTTTAGCAAAGGACAGGATGTGCTGTCGGCTTGTGGTCATAGCGATTGCAAACAAACAGGAGTGAACTTGTCGACTCGTTTGAAACGGCTTGACCAGAGTGAAGTCCACTAACAAAGGGAATAACACAAAAATTTGTGGGACAAGGAAAAAACGAGTTCCGTACAAACCCAGCTGCTTCTTGCAAATAATTCAGACCATGTCAAAGCAATAACGAGTGTCATAGGTGTTTTTATAGCAACGGATATGCGACCGTTCTCTGTTGTTAAGAACGCAGGGTTCAAACACACGCTTGAAGTAATCAAGCCCTGTTACGAAGTTTCCTCACGTCCGCATTGCAGCCAGCAGGTCACACCAGCCCTTTATAAACATCCGCCCTAGTGTGAGAGTGTTGTCCACCGCAGATTTATAGTAAGTGCCAATAGCCATTCAAACCCTATGCAAACAAAGTTTCAATTCTTTTGAAAAAAAAGTGAAAATATATATATTTAAATGATGATTATCATACAACACAATAACGGTGCAGTTTAAGTACAGTCAATTTTCTACATGCTGAACCTTAATAGAGATTTATTTTATTATTTTCATTTATTTAGTTCTAAGAGTGTTTGCTTTATTATTTTACTTTAGTAAAAATGACTATGTTAAGAAAGACACAGTTAATCAGGGTGGAATAAAAATAAATAAAAAATCTGTTTATGTTTTCTTTCTCTTGTTTCTACTATACCGAAAATGTACCGAATTGAGAGTGCATTTAGGACACATTTTGGTGCAATCAGACCTGTACTTGGGATCCAATCACTCTGAATGTAAACACCAGGTCTGAATGGGGTAGCAGACCGCCACTTAATGTGATCTACGTGATTTTATCTCTAATGTGTCCTTATTGTGTCTCAGGCGTTTTCACACCTGTACTTAGAGCTTGCCACTTGTGATCAGATGGCCCAGGGTGAACAGAATGTATTTCAGTGAGTAGCTGACCAAAGTACTTAAAAATAATTTTGAAGCATATTTTTTCACACAACCTTGTCAAAAAGTGAGGGGGAAGTTCCATTCAGTTCCCCTCACTCACAGGAAATGCTGCATTGTATGTATGTATGTGGTAGCCCCTCAACTCCCACTCCTCTTGAGCATCATACCCCATTCATGGGCAAATACAGACCATAACGAGCAGTAAGTTTACAGCCTGGTTTTATATATAGTGGTCTATAGTGGTTTGGTTTCTTTAGCCTGTTTTCCACTGGTAAACAAACAAAACATGAACACAACAAAACATCAACACCCACTAACATCTGGCTTTTGTCTGCAATGGGAATGGATGCAATTGGCATTCCCTCCCAGGTTAAATGACTTTGCAGTAGCAAGTAGCAACGTGACATTATCACAATTATTGAGGCAGATGTTCCATCCACACTGGGTCTGGAAATGGTAGGTTTCTTTAGGGTATTCTGATGTTAGCATTACGGACATTCATCTTAACATATTAGGTGTGTTTATTTTATTGTGAACATCCCTTAACTGTTATATACAAAATGAATTAAAACAGTCCTTTGAATTCAACCACATTCATATCATCTTACAAAACAATTATACTCATACACAGGGGAACAATTCAGACCAACATACAAAAAGGTGCAGAGGGTCGAACTCTGAGACTCTCTTACACACTCACTTGGCCTTAAATCTGCTCAATTCAGGCCTGGGGAGACTTTAACTCAATTACCTCCCCCCATGACCACCACCACCGACACACACACTCATTGAGCTCTTCCTCCTCCACAAACTTCAGCAACATCAGTCAGCGTAAAGTACATTCTGGAGCTTTTCTGTGGGAAGACAATTCAATTTGTCCGTAAAGTGTTTGAAGTGGGACTTGAAACACAAAAAGAAGCATATCAAATAAATTATATTTTTTGCCAGATCCTTTTCTATCTGCTCTACCAGAGAAACCTATGCTGCTTTCAGGCATGCACTGAACTCCAATATATCCATATGTTCGGATGAGAAAGTGGAGTTTATGTTTATGAGAGCCGACATCAATACAATACAGACCATTTACCATTTACATCAATGTGCTGTAAACAAATAAACATGATTTAGTCAGTGGTAATAATACGTTACATCCTGCCTCTGTCTGCTGCAACACCCATCGCCTGAATCCTCTGAAGAGTTGCTGTTGTGTACGAATCTGAGCAGAGAATCTCCTTCTGCAGGGTGCATGTGAGAAAAGGTCTGCACCCAATTCTCCAGATCCTCCATATGACATGTCTGAAATGAGCGGTCATGAGCTAACTGCGTTCCTCTTGGAGACCCCATTGTTGATCCAGGTATAATTCATTTCCTGTAAGCAATTCTGGGCATTTTGTTATTCCATAGGAATCAAACAGGGATTTAATGTCTCTGAACCAGCTTTAAAGAAATAGTTTTCAGACATGAACACCGCAGAATGTCCACACAATAGGGTCTGGGCTTTCTATGGTCTTTAACATATGACAACGAGTTCTTTAAAAACCCTAGCTCCACTGAGATTGACCATCTTGTTGATATTTCTGTAAAGTCATTACGATTAACATTAGATTGAATAGCGCCTCTAAAAAAGTAACGTGTCAAACATAGTAAATTAGCTCCCTGGTTAATTCCTACACACATGAATTAAAACAAGCGTCAAGAAAACTAGAAAGAAAGTGGCGCTCCAACAACTGTGTTGAAAATCTCAGCCTGGAAAAATAGTGTTAAAGAATATGAGAAGGCCCTCCACAAAGCAAGAGCTGCCTACTACTCCAAATGAATAGAAGAAAATACAACTACGCCAGGTTTCTCTTCAGCACTGTAGCCAGGCTGACAGAGAGTCACACCTCCACCGAACCCAGTATTCTTGATCCCTGAATAGCAATATCTTTATTGGCACTAATACCCTACCAAGAACAGAAATCTCAGAAACTGCAGTGAATCTTACCAGTTATTTAGACAGCTTCGATCTGATCATCCATGATCAGCTGACCAAATTAATCTTATGTTCTAAACCCACAACTTGTATCTTAGATCACATTCCTACAAAATGACTTAAAGAAATTCTGCCCCTAATTGATAGTACGTTACTGATCAGTCATTATCATCAGGTTATGTACCACAGTCCTTTAAACTAGCTGTAATCAAAGCCCTTCTCAAAAAATCCACCCTGGACCTGGAGGTTTTAATCAATTACAGACGGATATCTAATCTCCCCTTCCTGTCTAAAATCTTAGAAAAAGGTATATCCAATCAGCTGTGTGAGTTTCTCTAGGAAAGTAATGTATATGAAGACTTTCAGTCGGGGTTTAGAGCCAATCACAGCACGGAGACAACCTGGGGATTTGTGTCTGTCCTGGTTCTGTTTGATCTCAGTGCAGCATTCAACACTATTGACCATCAAATTTTATTACAGAGACTTGAACAGTTAATTGGTATTAAAGGAACCGCCCTAAACTGGTTTAAATCATATTTTAGTGATCGATTCCAATTTCTGCAATTAATGATGAGTCATCTGTGCGCACCAAAGTTAACCATGGTGTTCCACAAGGCTCTGTGCTCGGCCCAATTTTATTCTCATTATATATGCTTCCACCAGGAAACAAACATGGTAAATTTTCACTGCTATGTGGACAGCACCCAGTTATACTTAACATGCTTAGGATAGTGATGATATTACAATCATGATTCATTACCATAGTTTTGAAATCCTTAATAATGGAGAATTGCTACATTTGTGGGTCTCTCTCCCAGCTTGCCAGTGATTGGCAAGGCACTCTGGGAAATTATCGTACCCCTTTGTTTGAAGTGAGTGTCCGAAAAATCTCCAATGGTAGGGCTGCACAGTGCCCTAACCCTTGGCCTTGCCTCTCCATCCCAACAGGTGTCGAGATAGCCTACCCCTACACGGGAACGTGCAAAATAAAGGGGGAGGGCTAAGGGGGGAAATGGGTTTGAGCCCATGAATGCGAGAACCACTAAACAGAGTGTTCACATTGACATAGATCAATGTTCTCAGAACAGCAACGACACACTAGTGGTTTTCTGATTTGACATCCGCATTCGAAAGAATTGGGTCCGGACCTTCTCCAGAAGTTTCCTTTCACACAGTATCAACGGAGTTGGACATGCTCCGCTCAGAGGCTCCCTGACCAAAAAAATCCTTTGGAGGATTCAGGTAAGGGTTGGTGCAGCAAGGAGAGGCTGAATGTCACACCTAAATTCTTCTGCGGAGATCAATTTTTTGTCAGTTTCTTCGTCATTGTCTTCTACATGTTCGGCTCGGCTTTTTCACACAGATATATTTATATTCTTCTTTTTTTTTGTCTGTTGCATACCAGAAAAAGGTTATGCATTCGAGGTCTGAAGAAGAGAAGAATGGTCCTCAGTGTAGTCAGAGAACCTGCATACAGACATATTCGGGATGAAATTCTGGAAGAAGTATAACCAGTGATACCATCTTGGTTTTTTACAAGGATAAGAAAAGAATTCCGTGGATTTGCCAATAACTAGACATCTGAATACCATCCCTGCTGCTCCTTCACTTTTTACCTTTCTCCTAAATCTATATCACCAACTTTTTGGACATCCAATTATGTTTTACCCAAGATCTCCAGCCATAGATCCTTTTTCTTAATAATGCTTCTCTTGGTATGACAACAGACACAGATCTACACAATCAGGGAGCTATGGCTTTGATGTAGCCACCTCACTGCCCAGGAGAAAAAGATTTATCCTCTACATTTAACATTTATTTATTTATCTACCTATACTATATGTAATTTGCTCCAAGGCCTACACTAACATGCTTTAGCAGCAGTGCTAAAGAAGACAGATGAGAGTAATTAGCATTACCTGGGCCTGGGCCACCATGGTACCAGTGAATTATCCCCACCACAGGCAGACATGTACAACCAAACCCACCATCTCTCACCTCCCTCTTTTCCTACTTTCGTCACAACCTCCTTTTCTCAATAAGAGCTCATTCGGATAGCTTTTCTGTATCTTCAGTTAGTTTTCCTCCCACTACTTGTCTCTTTCAGTCCTTCATTCTTCTTATTTGTCTCTGCTTCTTTTTTTGTCATCCCTCGCGCCGGCAACAGCCAGTGGCCGGAGGCATAATGCTTTTGGGTTGTCTGTCCGTCCCTCCCTGTCCCATCCCCAATTCACTCTTCACCTCTTTAGTGTGGTACCTCAAGACTAATTGAGGGTATTTCTTCAACTTTTGATCAGTCCTCAAGTGCACTCAAAGATAAATTGATTATGTTACAGGTCAAAGGTCACAGTGACCTTGAATCTGGAGAAACCAGTATGTAGTACACAGAAACTGCACTGGTTGGCAGAGGCATAAATGCTGTAATTCTAGTTCTTTCTCCATTGTCTCATTCATCCTATTGTTTTACGATATTCCTATTTTGTTTTTGGGGCCTATTTATATCAAATATTTTCTCTCACAGCGGATTCTGTTGTATTTCTTGGTCTTGGCGGTTCTGTCCAGATTTCTAATTTTTTTTATTTTCCTAAACCTTTGGATAAAGTTCTATTCATCTATAGAATACTAATTTTTTGTCTTCATTCCTCAACCTCTTTTGTATTCTCTAACAATGTTTGTTTAATTTACCTTCATCAATTTGTTTTTGCCTTGTCTATTTATACTCTCCCTATTTATTCCTCAGTTTTTCTGCTTATCATTCAGAAATGTCCCCTAACTTCTTCAGTCTTAAACAGATTCCGTTGTCAACACCAGTAAAAAGGGGAGGCTGTGCTGGAAATGATTCCTCTTAACAACCTTTCAGATGATAGGCCAATCAAAACATAAGGGAGGCTAATATTACATGTGTCAGTCAGAGATTTGAGATAAATAATTTTGAACTGTGAATCATGCAAAGCCTGTCAAACTTTGTTGCACACATTTGTTATTGTTTTCAGAAACACAGGTGTACGCAAAAGCTGCTTTTACAAAATAATGTTACTATGCCGTTTGTGTAGTCCTCAAGCTCAGTTGTCTCAAATAGTCTTTTGGTGACTACTACCTTTCTTTTTTCTTCATACCAAACTTATTTTTCTTCCTCTTTTTTTCGTCCTCTGTTAAAAAATTTTCCCAAGTCATTGCAGTGGGCACCATCAGTCCATTATCATGGCCTATATCATTTGTGAAGTTGGAATAGAGCAAAAATAAGGTAACATCATGGCAGTGTAAAAATGGAGAGAAAGCAGAGATGAGGAGTGAGGAGGAAGAAAAGAAAGGAGAAATGATGTGTGTTGGCTTGCTGATCGGTTCCAGCTGAATCCAGAGACCATCTGCATCATTGCAAAAGAATAACAGGGACAATTTTCAGAGCAGCAGAATATTAATTTGACTGTGGACCATTTTATATTTCTTTTCCTTTTTTGTCTGTTTTCTATCTTTTTAGACTCTCCTGTTAACATTGTGTTTCCAAGCATTGCTTCCAATCATCTGTGTGGTTCTAGCTCCAATGTGAGGTGACTCAGTAGATGGGGTGTAAAGAGTGAAGGGACCTGACGGTAGTGCCAGGAAAGGCCTACCTCACAGTCTCACATCCTAAACCACTTCACCAACCAAGAAAGCACTTATTACATCTATGAGCATTCAAGCATTGAGAGATGAGCGAGATCCAGCAACCCCAAATTGTTTCCGTACTCCCATCAAAACCTTCAAATTAGATTAAAGGAAAGGAAGAACTAAAGGAGGATAGAAAATGCCGATTGGCACACTAGCATTTTCTTGATTTGGGGCAGAAAATCCTGTTTCATGGTGGTGTGGCATTCCATTCCCCAAAGAAAATTTCGGCTACATCATCTGACTTGCAGAGGGATCTTTCCTAGTCGATCTCTCTCTTTCCTACTCTTCAGCTTCCTCTCTCAACCTCTCCTCCCCACAGCATTTCAGCATAGCACTCAAAATATAGAAAAACAGACAATACAAGTTTCTCCGGCAATTGTTTTTGATTTGCAGTCATTCTAGGCCTGCAATCCTTAACTCCTTGATTGTGTTACCAGATAGAGAGATACAGAGTAATTGGAGAGATTAAAACCTCCCCCTGCTCTCATTTGAAAGTCTTGCAGAAACCGAGGAATAGCCATTAGGCATTTGAGCATTGATTACAGAGACAAATCTGATGTCCAGATAGCTGATGACAGGCGATGTGGATTTTCAGTAAGTCACCATGTCACATAGCCTCTTATAAAAAGAAAGAAAAAGGCAGAAATGGGGTTTCAATTTGAATGACATGATTATAACATGAGGAGTCATCAGACTTCTGGATGAACATCACAGGAAGGATGGTCATGCCTATAAAATGGAGGGGAAGTAACAGTATTTCTGATGTATGGCTTAGACAGATGGTATGTTGCAGACATTGTGTGAATTCAAAGTTGTCTGCACCTCCCGACAAAATCCTCAAATAGGTTCAGAAGAATGTGGACACACCTGTCAAAGAGGACATCCAGAATGTGGGGCGTGGAAAAGGATAGTTCAAAGAAAAATGAAAATTCCCTCAGCATCTCCTTACCACTATGCCTATGGACGGGTGGGTGAAGTTTTTGGGTCAACAAAGCACTTCTTTAGTCTCAGAAGTAAACTTTGTAGCAGGCGAATTCGATACAATTGATGTCAATGGTGACTTACACTTCAGATGTAGTAAAACAACAGAATAAAACAACATTCATATTCAACTTGAAAAGGGTAACTTACAATGTGTGCCTTAATGTCCACTGGAGGTGGCTATACTAGAGGATGTAGTGTGACCCAGGGTCCCTGAATGCACTTTCACAGGTAGATATCAGCAGGTTTTTAGGCTAAATACATGGTTTAAATTATCTCTTTTCAAGTGGAATAAGAATATCGGCGCTTGCGGGCACTTGAATGACACCACACGAGTAGTATGGATGCATGTTGTGTTTTTTCTGTTGCTTTATTACGTCTGAGGTTTCGGTTACCAGTTCAATTGTATTGGAACTGGCTATAACAAAGTTTACTTCAGAGACTTATGACCTTCTTCTGCTGCTATAGTTTAATGACAACTGACTAGGGATGGGAATCGAGAACCGGTTCTTGTTTAGAACTGGTTCCCAGTGAACCAATTCCTTGGAATCGTTAGCGAAATTCTTTAACGATTCTGCTAACGGTTCCCTGTGCCGTTGCGCATGCGCAAACTTTTTCATTCAGACGGCAGCAAACATGTCAACCAGGCAGAAGCGATCTAAAGTCTGGTTGTATTTCACACGACAAAATGACAGCAACGCCACTTGCAACGCGTGCAAAAGGGCTATTTCGTCGAAGGGAGGAAATACCACCAATATGATGAAGCATTTGAACACGCATGGAATGAAGTTACAGGTGTGTCATGTGTTTGATGCTTGCAGCAGCGCAGCTAACGATAGCGCTGCATCTCTTTCTATCCAAGGTTGTAACAAATCGCCCTGATCAGACCCCAGGGAAAAGTTACGCATTAAATTTTAAGGACACGGGCGGACCCGACCCGCTGTGTTCGTTGCACGCTGCCTGAACAAGTTAAAATAAACGAAAAATCACTAATTGGACCGATAACCTTGTTATCGGTCTTACCAAACATTAACCAAATATATATATAAACGAAAAACACTCAAACAGGTTGCTTATAATATCCTGTATTCACACAAAACACAAATCAAACCCCACATACCCCCGTGTCCGCTAACATTGGCGGACCCATGAACATAAACAAGCTATTTACACACACTCAAACATCAATATTTTCCCACCCCAAGTCCATACATAATCCCCAAACAAACGTCCAAAACAAATTGTCTGCAGGTGTGGCGAGGTGAGTGTTGCAAACAAATCAAAGTCCACGCTTTCTCACCCCCTTCCAGTGCCCAGAAAAATGTTCAGTCAACGATATAATCCCTTACAAAACTCCCAGGCAATAATCCTGTTCCAGAGAAAAATCCTTGCAAGTTGTAAATGATATCCAGTTCCTCGAACCTCTGGCCGCACCGCCAGCCCGCAGCTCCAAAAAAAACACCCCTTGTCGGGACGTCACTTCCCCATATTTAACACATTTCCTTTACAAAAACCCCATATATACATAATCACACAAATAATAAACAATCACACAAATAATAAACAAATACATACATAGATCCATTTCCTCATTCCTATAGTTTTAAGGTGTCTGACCCATGACATATGTAACTTTTTCGTTCCATAAAGTGCACTGCGGTGACCTTTACAAGGTAAGCTCCTCAAACTTGTGTGAAGCAATTTGCCTTTATTGTGCATAGTCGATCGAGTTATCTTCTGTCCCGTCGTTTGAAGCATACATTTTAGCTCCGGCATTGGTCTCCCATTATCAGTGATGGGCAGTAGCGACGCGACAGTGTCGCTCGGCGGCAACCCGGAGTAGCTCGGCGGCAACTGCGTCGTCGCTCGGCGTAAATAAACCCGTTTGTGCTCTTTTTTCCCCCCCTTGCCCAAAAAAAATCGATAAGAGAATCGATAAGGAATCGAAACGATAAGCAGGAATTGATAAGGAATCGGAATCGTTAAAATCTTATCAATACTCATCCCTACAACTGACAGGGGACAACTATCTTGATGTATCCAAGATCGGATTACCTACTGGAAAATCTGGGCAACTGTTCCAGGGCCTGCCACCTTCCCGAATGCCCCAGCTTCACTCCACATTAAACGGTTGATCATACTCTGAATGTGTGGCCCCTGTGCTGTTGGAGCTTCATTCCTTCATTATATACTAATTTGTGTGTTGGGTATATGCATTTCTATAGAATATCTCTGCTCTTCACTACCACTCTTTACACTAAAGCCGTTTTCAGACATGACCTCTGGGGAAAATCCGGAGAATTGGCTGCAGAGTTTACCCGCAGTTTGCCTTTCACACATGCACAACAACACAGACACGTTCTAAAACTGTGGAGTCTCACTCAGAAATTTGCGTTCACACCGGAGAAAATACAGAGGAAATGAAGAGTATGTCTGAAAGCAGCCACAAAAACTTTTAGAAGGGAATTCTAGTATTTTCAAGCTGGGCTCTTTGTTTATAAATGTGAACGTGTCCTTAAATATGTCCACTTAAAGGGATAGTTCACAAAAACATTTTAATTCACTCATTATACTCAACACTTCGTAAACAGCGTTGCAGCCAAATCTTGTACAATTTAAGTAACTGGTGATCAATTTTTCAAACGTAAAAAACATATTGCTCCTGTGGCTTCATCCGGGAGTCCCTAAGCCCCGACATTCAAATTCGACTTGAAATGGCGTCATTTACACGAATTACCCTAAATGTCCTCTGTTATCCTTCTTTGGAGCTGTGCACCGCACACAAGCTCTTGCCAAAGGCAATATGTTCGGTGAACTATCCCTTTTAAGTGTTTTAATGGACATTTTTGTGGACTGTTGAAGTTGCCCCATAACTTTGTAGCCACTGCCACCATGTAGGGGCTTATGTAATTCGTTTACACACCCATATTCATAAACATAGGGCCCATTTCATGATAGGAGTGGTAAGACTTTCACTAACAATTATTTAGTCAATCGGTGCCTTTAATAATTGTTGACAATTGTTTTACCCACAAATACCTAAGTTGCCCTTTAAAATAAAGATATCCTTATTTCCTTAGGAAGAAATGCTTCAATTTTGTATTCCTTCTCCTAAAACCGGATGGGTCTGGGATCGAAGATGCATGCACTTAAACAATAAAATTTGACATGTAGCACACCTCTGTCTTTTCTCCAACCTCTGCCTATTCTATTGCTGTTGTGTGACCTTTGACCCTGACATCAGAGTTGCATGCTGGCCAATAATCATCTCAGGCTTGCTCTGAGCTCATTCTCTCATGCCTGGTCATGCACGGCATCACTAGCCAAGTGACACACTTGCCAATATTCTGTCCTTATTGTACATACTAATCTTAGTGAGGATTTATAATGAAGGTTCATCACACCTATCTGTGAGATAAAGGATTTGAAAAAAGTGTATACCTGCACAAAGAGAGGCATTTGTTTCAGTGAGAGGCATTCATTTTAATTGATGCTGAGGAACTTGAATGGAAATCCCTCATACTTGAGTGATGGAATTCCAATGAGGTTGGAAAATATTAATTTTTTCTAGTAGAAAGCTAATCAGTGAACTTGCGTATAAAACATGAAAATCTTATTTAACAGTAATTTGAATTTAAATATTCAGTAATCTACAACCTTTCCTCTTTTCTTTGAATTATTGTTATTTAATTCAAATTTGATTGATTGATGATTGATTTATTCCACCCACTCAAAATTCCAGTCTATCGCATCAAAACCTCTATTCTAGTTTCTAGACTGGATAATGCTCAGTCTCACACTTTCCACTCCCCCCTCGCTTGACTTCAACCTTCTCAAGGTTAATAATGACTGTTCTTTTCTGGTTAAGGCTCCGCAGATCGAAACAGAGAGGGAACTTGAAAGTGAAGCTCACTAAAGAGAAGAAAGTGAAAAAGGTAATGGCCTAGTGAGTGTAGGAGTCAGGTAGGGGGTGTGATGTGTATTTAAGTAAAATTGCGAGAGTGTAAATACAACACTTTCAGTCTTTGAATCGTTAGGGCAGACGTTGATCAGTCAGAAAGATTTCTTCATTTGCAACCATGTGTGCAGAGGGTGAGCTACATGACCAGTACAATAATTGGACTCTGGCCACTGACAACCACATACAATTTGACATGGAACCCTGGTCACAAATGAACTGGGTACACTGTAGTATGATTGGAATAGCTGTGCTTTAAAGCAATTTGATGAACTGTAAGTTTGATGTCATTAGTGTAATTAATGTTTGTATGTTAGTGGTTGGTAATGTTGCGAGATTAAGAGATTTGCACGGTGGGTTACAATATGGGCCCTGTTATTTCAAGCCTAATGTTGTTTATATTTCAACACATTGCAACTATATTTTACAAATATGACAAATATATATATATAGTTTTTAACTTGACCTTTGAAACTACATAAAACTATCACTGGTTTAATTTTATATCCAATGTTATATATCAACATTTTTGACAAAAACTAGTTCATCACTATAACCGGATTCTCTAAACAGCATTTGTGTAGGAACGATTCTGTCCCAAGCTTTTTGATCCATATAAACAGTGGATCACTATACTTTGATCACTATACCGTATTTTGATGGAATGGCATCGAAATGATTCATATTTTGAGGATTTTCCTCCATTTTGATTTCTGTGAGACTGGTAACTCCACTGAGAGCTGGGGAAGGAAGAGACGGGCCAAGTTGCTCTTCCAAACACTGAGGATCTTTAAAAGGTTTCAAATATGCAGTTTCAATCTTAAATCACGAGTTTGGTCTTTTCATTTTGAGAGTATTATTTCGATGTTTCCCCGAAAGCCATCTCTCTCTATGAGCCCCTGCGCTGTCCTGTTTTTCTCTGCTCCTGCTCAAACCTGTTTGTCTCCACCACTGTTACAAAACAAATGTCCCCTGCTGCTCGGGAGGAGATACAAATCTGCAAATTAACATTTGCAATTAAGCTGCTTTCAGACATGATTTTCACTTCAGGGTCTGTATGTGTGAGCCCAAAATATCCGAGTGAGGGCGTCTGGACTGTCTGCAGACTTTCTCCACCTGGGCCCCTGGTATAAAGTCTGCAGAAAGTCCCATGGAGCCTATGTGAGAGGCAGCAGGAGATCCTCCGCAGGATTCACCACGTGCAAGTGGGGGGATTTATTAGATTTCCAACGCGAAACAATTCAAAAAGAGAACAACTATCTCAGCAGGTAAAAGCGGTGCCACACACCTAGAAGACACTGTTAAAGATGCCAAGGGAGTGTTTGATGATAAGGTGTCAATGTGCTGTAAACAAAAACATGTGATCATCCTGTCTCTGCCTCCTGCACCAACCCTCAACTGAATCCTCCTGAGGATTGTTTCTGTTTTGTACGCATCTGAACAGAGAACCTCCCGCTGCGTTGTTCAAAAGTCTGGACCCAATAAAGGTCATGTCTGAAAGCAGCTCTATTTTATACTTTATGTTGTTGTGTCATATTGCACTGTATGTTGTTGACACAGAATTTTTTGGTAAATAAAATAAACATTAAATATAATATCATTTGTTTTACAAATAAATTAAAGTGTGTATCGTCTTACTGTTTTGACCTTAAAATACTAATTCATTAACAGTTATGTCAGATTAATTTAAACAAATCATTATCTCATCATAAATTACTTCAAAAGGTTAAGCCAATAAGATGCCCCAATATTTATATAAAGTGGACTTGTCCGGATTAAAAGTGGAATTGTAAAGTTTGTAATTTAAATGTACTGTATTGAGTTAGTGAAAGTGTGGAATAAAGTTCAGTTAATGGGCAGGTTCAGCTGCTCCTGAGCTGTATTACACTCTTGAATGCTACCATGTGCATTCATTCCAATTCAACTTTAAATCATCACCACAAGGCCCCTATCAGGCAATCGGAACAGTTATTGATACGGCATAATGCAGCAGTGAAGGATAGCTTGTGTGCATGTAGTGGCATTAGCTATAGGGATTAACATTTGCTGCTCTGATGCAGCCTTTCAATAACAGTAATGGCTGTTGTCACTTGTTCTTAGAGTATGTCACTGTGCCTCACATCAGCGGACCATTAGGAAATTGTTAACTCTTGCATAAACTCTCAGTTTAGAGCACAACTTACACCTACGACATGGTTTTGTCTTTTTCATATCTGATTTCCTGTCAGACATGAAGATATTGATAGACTTACGCAACAGTGGATCTAATTAGGCTTTTTGTTATTGAAGCATTTAAGTCGTGATCTGAACATCTGAGGGAGAGGATACAATCAGCCTTGGACCATGTGTCTTTTCTTTGAGTTGACTTTCAAGTTTAACCACATTCAAACAAAACCAGCTGCTAAATGACCAAACTGCCTTATTCTCTGTCATCTGGTTCTGCAGGAGCTGTGACATCTCTGGGGGGAAAAAACTGATGATGTAAATTGATTGAATTGGGGTCAACTTGAATGTGGAGACCGTTATTTTTTTTTAAACAGAAACTCAGCTATACAAATTGGACACATGCATTTTAAAAGACTTAAAAAACTTTTTATGAAGCAGAGAGATTGTGAAATAGACAACACTAAGTTGCATTAAAGCTGCTTTCAGACATGCACTGAACTCTATAGATCCCCTGCAGTTTACCCAGATCAGGATATGTTGCTGTTGTGAAGCAAACTGCAGTCACCCAATTCTCCAGAGATCTGTCTGAAAATGGCTTAAGGGAGATGTAGGATCCAATATTATTGGAGTTTGATCTATATCAGGGAATGGAAAAAAAGTTGTAATAGTCTCTGTTGTTTCAGTTTTAGCATTTTTATGTAAAACTGTCACCAATACTTCTGATAAATCAAAAGTGTGGGTATACACTATTTTTTTTTTTTAGCCTTGCGAATAGAAAAGTTAGCCTTCCAGTCCCGGTGGTTGTTTTTTTGACCCGTGGAAAAGGGGCCTAAATATACAACAGTGCCACTTAAATCATGAAAATTGAGAAATGACACCTCAATGCAAATAATACACATGATAATGTTACATGCAGTTGGTGAGGAATACATTTCTTTAATTACAAACGATGCTAAGAACGTGAAAGCGTGTGATTTTCATTCTGATTTGTTGTATAAATCCCATGAATGTGCAGGTTGCATTTGCCTGTAATAAAGTAGCCTTACACTTTGCTGCACTCTCCTCCAGATGGTGTCTGAGTATTGAGCTGCTTGCATCCGCCATGCTTCCATGCACAGCTCTGTTTTGTTTCTTACATTTGCGTCGCTTTAGCTGCTGTTATGATAACACAGCCGACCGGACCTGAGCAGCTGGCCTCTTCCTCCCCTTCCAGCCCTCTGCGATGGGAACCTTTGGCCCATTGTTTCCTCCCTGTTTGCAAGCCAAAGGCTTGTTTTATGCTTGATCACTATTATCTTTCCCTTCCATGCAGTTTGAGTATAACATCTTAGTTTACTTACTTGAACCTGCAAAAGGACTTTTCTCCTTTTAGGGCATAGTTACAGTGGTGAGGCTAACACTGGTAGTTACAATTCACAATCAGGCTCACTGCCACAGAATTTGTGTAGCGACACAGACTTTTAGCACCTTTCAGCATCCTGAACTAAATATCTTTTGTTCAATCCTGTCACAAAAGGCTATATAGTTTGTTCCCATTAAATACATAATTTCTACTTAAAATTTTTAATATTTCTTTATGTTTGTATTGTATGTTTGTTTATTTATTACTTTTACTGACACTTCTATTTTTGATGTACCTTTTGCTGCTGTAAAATGTAGGTATGGTGGGACTGATAAAGGAATGTCTTATCTTCAAGTGTAATGTGATGCTGATAGGCAATATCGTTCTCTGCAGTAATAAATTAATATATCTTAAGATCAAATACTAGTTGAGCATTATGGTAATCCAGAAGCAAATAGGGAAGAAGATTAACTCTTGAATCGACTCTTATGTTGTATTCTCCTCTTTCTCTTGTCCATCTGATACCTGTCTGTTTGTGTTTACAACAAGGCTAATCTAGCGCAGCCGCTCCCCTCTCACACTTCCTGTTGCTTTAAAAAGGCAGTCAACTGTAGGTGGGTGCATCAACTGTGACCAGGGCAATACGCTCCTCCCAGTAAGTCAATCAAGGGAAATATATTGTCCTGTTACAGTCTGATTGAAGTTCTTCTAGCTGAGACATATTAACATGTTTTACCTTTTGACTGAAAAAGCTCTTGTCATTGTCTGTTGTGACAATTATGGTGTCAGACTGCACGTGGATATCAGTGTAAGCTGTCACGTTGTTATATTCCAAAGGTACAGTAGAAATAGTAAATGTCGCCCTACGTTCCCTTTTTTTGTCATGAGGTGAAAAAGCTAATAAAATGTTCTCTCATTGCGCCCATTTTCTAATACACCAGTCAAGTAAAATGCATTGTCACATCAAGTCAATGTACTAAAAAACTGTTTCAAATTTGATAAACCAAACATTTGGAACTTAATTACTTTTTTAAATGATCAAGAGTAATTGAAAACGTATAGCTGGAACCATTCACCATTCATTAAAATATATTTATTAAACAACCACTATTCATACAGCCAGTACTACAACAGCTCTCTATCTTGTGGATAATACAGCTTCCTTGTCAAACAAATATATTGATTGAATAATATATTTAGGAGAAATCTACTGATACAAACAGACATTGGGTAGTAAAACAATGAACATAATAGACCAAAATCTCTTAAAAATGACCAGTCCATGAAAAAACAATAATTTTGATTGTAGGCTCCTCAGCTAATAACTATTCATTCCACTGGTTTGTTGTTGATGATAGATCTTTATCAATAAATGACACGGGCAACCCTCCCTCGAATGTGAAAGGAGGGAATTGTACTGTAGGTACACTTAAACTAAGTCTACCATCAGTTATTTTGTGTGTGATAAGTTTTATAATAATAATAATAATAATATTGATGATGTATTAATTTGCTGATGTTATCGTTTCTTAGCGCAGCGGTTCTCCGGTCTTGTTTCCAAACTGTGTTGCTGATTCCACAGCTTGAATCTGCTTGAGGCTACACGGAGCTAGCTAGCTTCCCCCCAGCTTCCACACACAGTCAGCAGGGACTCCCGGCACTAACTACTACCCAGTGTTTGCTTCTAACCTGACGGTATTATAGAAACAGTGTCATGATAGAAGTGGAATTAAAGTCGTGACAGCGGGTTTTTGCACCGTTACCACCGCAGTTAGCATGGTGGCTAGCCCGCTAGCCTAGCACGCTAGCGCCGTTATGAAAGCTCGTTATAACCATATGTGACCGTGCACACATGCCGTCAGTGCTCTAACGAGCCACCGTCAGCCGGACAACTCCGCTGGCTTAACACACACGTCACATTAATCCTAGAATCATAGTTGTGTTTGGGTTTTTGTGACACAGGGAAGGAAGCAGGAAGTTTGAGGTCCGGAAATGTGAAATACGGAAATGACGTCATACGGAAATTATGTCGTTCGCAGACCAATCACAGCCAAGGGCTGTCCGTTGGGTCTCTGAAATAAACACGGACAGTTAGAAAAATCAGAGGTGCACGAAAAGCTCTCCGAGGCGCTCAGAGAGGGCGTTCCATGACGGATAGGGCGGTCTTATCTATCCGTTTTAGAAAAGATGTAGAGACATAAATTGGCCTTTATTCGTGCAGTTTTTGAAAATTCTTAATTCACTATGGTTCTCTCCCCAGTGCAGTCAGTTATTCTAAATATACACTAGAAACTATAGTCGCATAGAAAACATGCACATTGTGTCATCATTTCCTGTGGTTGTCTGCTCTTGTGATACACCTTGTGAATACTAAAGAACCATTGTCTCTGTGTGAACTGTATTTAACAATTGTGTGAGTGTGAGGGTATTCAAATAAATTGATAAGTAAGTCAGACACCATTGTCTAATCCAGCAACTGATAGTTTTAGCAAAACAGAGGACTCTACTGTACTAATCTGTGTGAAATGAGCTCATGCTGTACAAGCAGTTCTAGTTTTTTATCCCTGAACACCAGAATAATTCCCTTCAATTTGTAACTGTCTTGTTCATCAGGGATTCTCCATCAAAACTCTGTTAATTATGTTTGAAGTGCACCATTATCATAGATGGAATCATTTTAGCACTCTAATCAGTACGCTGAGCCTGGATCCAATCAGCCTCGCAGCTGTCATCCCCTGTCTGTACAAAAGGTTTCATTGTAACAACATGCTCACCCAAATAATGACAAAGTGAAAACAGAGCTACCCCTGAGTGTAAATTCCCCACAGAGGATTATAAACAAGCTCTGTTGGTTTGATGTTTGATTGGAAGGGTAAGAGAGAATGAAAATGCTGGTGTGTGTGTGTGTGTGTGCATGCATGTTTTTTTTTTGCAGTTATAAAAAATCATGAAGCAGATCGTTGTTTGATAAAATATCTCTGTATGTGGATGTTTGTTTACGTAAAGGAACAGAAAATATTTAGCATGAGTGCACCAACTGATAAATATCTCCTAAACAGACTGAATATCATGTGTCATAACATGTGACCAACTACAGACTCCACAAAAAGTTGTAAATGATGTTTAACCTATATTTTGGATTCAATTGGCTAAAATTATATATCCCAAATTGCCCCTTCTTATAGTAGCTTGGTTGCTCTTTGTGACATTAAATGTTAAATTTTGATGCCATATGATCAAACAAGCTCAAGGGTGTGGTTAAAATGATAAGTGGGATGATGTACACACTGTCTGAAACCAATTGAGTCTAATATTGAAATAAACACGACCCTAAGGCTATCGTTTTCATTGTCCACATGAATATTAAAATCACCTACATCACTTTGTCTGCCTTGGTAAAAACTCAAAACTCAGACGAAGCCCCAGGAGGTCAGTACTTGGCCCAGGATGGGTGTGATGGATTTAAAGTGAAGCTTTCAAATGAGTTATCATTTAGTTCAGGTTAAGGATTAATTGATGAAATGAACTGCAACTCCACCTCCTCGGCCAGAGCTTCGAGGAACGTGTGTATTTATATAACTGGGGGGAGTAGATTGATTTAGGCTGACATATTCCTCAGGATGCAGCCAGGTCTCAGTGAGACAGTAAATCAATGTTGTGATCTGAGACTAATTAATTTACTAAAATAGACACAGATGACAATGATCTTATGTGAGCTCCACTTTTAATAATCTTGTTTTGTTTGCTGTTGTTGTACAGTTTGGTTGTGTTATTTTTCATTAGATTTTTATCTGGAATGTTGTCTCTGCTTTTTTTTGATTAAAGTATTTTAATAGAATGGGGTCACAGAGAAGGCGTAGGACTCTAACTCTCCCAACTCTGGGTTGTTATTTTGGATGTATAGACTCTGTTACATTCCTAGATAAGAGAGTCACTCCATCCAAAGTGGGATAAACACCGTCTCTCCTCATAAAACCAGATTTCCTGCAGGAAGTTTTTCAATTGATGACAAAACCCACAATTTGCCAGACACCACCCTGAAAGCCAGCGATCAACATGCTTATCATGTCATCACTGGTCAGATTAGGTGGAGGTCCAGAGAATACTACTGATTCTAATATCGTTTTGGGAAATTCCACATTAACTTTAGTGTCCTCTGACATACATATCAATGCTGATTGAGAATTTGTGTGTGTAGCCGAACAGCCAATGGTTAATGCTGCTGTCTAAATTGGGGGATCCGCTGTTTATTTTTATCATCATCTGGCTCAATCCAGTAAAGACAGATTTAGTTCATATTGAGTTAGTATAGGACATTTAGACTTGTTTTATCCAAATATTACCATTTTAACAGATTTAAGAAGTTTTCTCGGTTGAATATGTGTGTGTGATAAAAAAAATAGATAGAAATTTGTTTGAAAAGAACAATTGCATGGTGAGTGTGTACATGGAGAGATTTGCAAGCACGTGTTATTGTGTGTTTATTCACAAACCTCCCTCTTCCTGATGTTTCCGGAGAGATGAACATCACAAAGCAACTGTGCTGGCTGTGAAGAATTAAGCATCTCCAAACCCTGAGTGCACAAAACCAATCACGTGCAACACACCACAGGTTGAGTTTATACACATGCTCTAACAGAATAAGCACTAACACAAACACAGGCAGCTTTCAGATCATCATTTCACTAATGAAGTCAACCTTTCACCTACTTTCAGGTTCAGTGAAGAGCTAGAAAGTCTGGAGCACTTCAGTCTTTGAATTAGATAACTATTTTGTCACTGCTGAAACTAAATCCCCTTTTTCAGGTCACAGCAGGGGTTTATTGCGAATTTCTGAAAACGACATTTGCATTGTATTGTGGTAGTGCCCTCAAAATGGAAGCTGCAAGCAGAATTACCACAGGCCAAACAAACAGCCCAATTCCTAACAGGCTTGTTTAGAATGGGCTTTGCACTAGTGACATTAAAGTAATGACTCAGGAAATGGGGCAGCTGTGCTTCCAGAAGTCACATCAGAAGGCCTTATGTTACTTCTCAGCAATGTGTGGACCTGGGGCCTGCACTATGAAGCAATTTCAGCAAACTCTTGATAATTCTTTATAAAGAATTACATTGAGTTAATGTCCTTCATTAAAACTATCCTCATTATTTCAAACTCCTTTTCCATTCACTTAAACTCAGTTTATTATACGAGCAAGCAACAGGAAACTGGAAACAACATTCAATTCCGTCACAGTCTTAGGTTCTGTCCAGTCATAAACAAGAAATGTTTTCCCTGCAGTAATCTGAAATTGTGTTTTCTCCAAATGGTTTTCTGAAATGTTTTGTTTTGTAAATTGTTCTGTTTTATAAATTGTTGTAATGTTTTCTGTTAATGTTGTACGTGCTTCTTTAACCCTCTTTTCTTCTATAGAAGAAAAGGATAACATATTCAATGGGATCTTAGGAAAATGTTTCTTTCAACATAGAGAGAACATGTTAGCACTGTAATAAGTAAATAAAGGCTCAACTTGACTTCAAGTACTATATTCTACATGATCCTACAGCAGGACACTTGGATCGTGTTGTTTTCTGTTTCCACCACTCATTTCTTGAATGTTTATAATTTTTTTATGATAGTGGTTGTTTTATTTTTTGTAGGCACAGCAGTTTGTGTGTCGTCAGTATTTTTCTGTTTCTACTTGAGCCTGTGTGGTGCCAACATATTCTACAGTATTATGGCTGAGTTGAAACTTGGAGGGTCATAAATTGGTCAAAAACTCACACTCATTATCTGCTCCCTGAGTCACTCTCTTGACTGTGGATGGGTTGGTGAGTTCCTGGACCAAACTGATTAAATTTTGACATTAGCCCTGACATCCATCTTGCAGATCTATAGAACCGTTGCACTTGTTCTCTTAAAGCACAAGATTCACTATTCACATGACAGCTAGAGGTCCCTGTGTGTTGCACATAAACATACAATAGGTTGTAATGAAAATTTGAACAAACCACCAAATTTGTCTTTTTTTATCTTGTGAGGGCTGATTTTCTTGGCAGCAGCCACTTCAGTGGTGATGTTTTTCTTTTCAGATGATGCTACAGTGAAACAGTAATAGTTGCTTAGTTGTCTATTCCACACCAAACC
Source organism: Limanda limanda (assembly GCF_963576545.1). NCBI lineage: Eukaryota > Metazoa > Chordata > Actinopteri > Pleuronectiformes > Pleuronectidae > Limanda > Limanda limanda. The sequence goes on from NC_083651.1 coordinate 25,573,948, forward strand.
AATTCACCCTAAACCACTTCATATACTCTAGTCTGTATGTGTATCCTTCCAAACCACAGCCCCACACTATGAGCATAACCATCACTAGAGCTGCTTTCAGACATGCACTGGACTCCGCAGTTCCTCTATATTTTCTCCGCATGTGGGAACGCAAATGTTATAGAGACTTTATCCACCTGACCTCCGATTGTACAGTCCAAAGAAATCCAGGAGAAGTTGATGTATGAACACAGCAGGGGATCCACCGATGGATTTACCGCGACGCTTCTAACATGTGACAGAAAATTAACTAAAATTTATTAAGAAAAAGAAAACAAATGTCTGCCGGTGAAAACATTGTGGCACATACGACACAGACAAAGATGTCAAGAGAGTTTTTGGTGAGCTTATGACGGTGTAAGGGTACTGTAAACATGATCAAGTGATCCACGCAGCTGAGTAAATATGTCACTTCCTGCCTCTGTCTGAGGCACCCAGCTGCTCCACCTCTCGACTTGATAATGCGGATAATGAGGATTTGCTGCTGTTGTGAACATGTCTGTGCAGAAAAATGTTGGATGTGTGAAAGACAAACTCTGGGTGAACTCTATAGCCAATTCTCCGGATTTTATCCGGAGGACATGTCAGAAACGGCTCAGGTGATTTAGATACACGTGTTTTCTATTCTTGGGGCTCATGGTGGACTGGCTGGGATTAATAGTGATGCTTCTGATAGCGTCCCACCGACCTTTAAGAGGAAAATCCCTCTGATGTTAACTTTCAATGATTTTTATTGATCCTCCAATAATTGTTGTTGGTGTTCTTAATAGCCTGGGCATTAACCAAGCAGGATTTTAGCTTAGCCAAGCTTGACTCCTCTGTCTCTCTAAGCGCCAGTTAGTGCTAATGCAGCAGGTTGTCATCACTGCAGGGGAGTGTGTTCCTTCTCAGTGTAACACTAGAGGGTGTAGAATAGGAGAGTGTCTAGAAATTAAAGGAATGGATAGATCTGCTCTGACAAAGCCGATCCTGAGTTTTTTTAGTGCAGCTGATGCTGACCTCATATTCATGAAAATACACATGGAAGTGGTCAGATGTGATAAGCTGTAAGTGCCAATTGCCATTTCACTGGAGTCAGGATATAAATTATTATGGCCATGGGCTCTAGTTAAGCTGATTTCAGACATGCACTGAACTCCAGATGCTGCTTATATTTCTTCTGGAGGAGGTGCCTGTGTGAACGCAAATGTCAGAGTGAGAGGCTCCGCAGTTTCTGTGGACATTCTCCTAGCCCCCAAGTATAAAGTCCATAGAAATTCAGGAGAATCCAATGTGAGAACACAGAAGGAGATCCTTGCTGGATTCACTGTGAGCAAGTAGGGGGGTTAATGGCCCTCCTGATGATGTACCTGGAGGTCATGTCTGAGAACAGCTTATATGTCCCTTTATTAAGGGGTTGTGGAGATGTCAGTAGAGGTGTCCACAGACTCTTGCCTCCAGCTCAATCCATGTTGTGCAAGATGTGCCGTGAATGGAAAGTTAAAAGAGTTTGGATGTGTGCAACCAGCCGAAACTGACATCATGACAGGAAAGGCAAGCATAAACTAAACAAACATCTAATAGGTGCTTTATTCCCCTGTCTCGAAGGTTCACACATCACTGTTCATGGCCATGACTTTGAACACCAAATCCACTTGCCCCTGCCATAGGTGAGTGATGTATGAATTGCAGAATAGCATTGTATATGTAGAAGCAATGCATTATATAGCGCAATGCGCTATATAAATGCAGTCTATTGACTGTTTACCCTGACTGGATGACAGAAAAGCCTATTCACACAACCAGTTGATTGGATAATAGTGGAGAGGTGCAGCCTGTGTGTGATAATGAGATAAGGCTGGATGAAAGATTCTAACTTCCCCTTCCACAAGCTTGAGTCAAAACATTAAAAGACCCTTTCCCTTCTGCTCCAATAGAAAAATAGCACCCAACACAAAAATAAACAGTTGGAGAATGAGATGAACTAAAGCCCCTTGAAAAGAAGTAAGAGCACATTTTATCTATGTGAAAATAAATAGGATCCCTTTTCTTGACTAACACTGAACATTTTAGACATTTAATCTTTTTCTTTTGCTTCTTACCACAACAACAGAAGCAAAGAGAAAAAAACTATCTTCTGACACTCTCAGGCACTTCCCCCTGTGTGTATATACCACAGCGGAATTTTCACCTTGTCATTCATGATGAAATATGTGTGAACAATGTCTAGGCATATTAACTGGGACAACCTTGATCACAGTGAATAATTGTAAACAAGTCTCTGGATAAAAGAGCCTGGTGAGAAAAAGAAGAAGAGGAGTCACTGGGCAACACTGTGACCTTGTACAGACACACAGAATGAATAAAATAAACACACTGTCAACCATTACTTTTCTCTCAAAAACATAAGCTAATGATGTTTATTGAACTTTCACACTTTTCTCACCTCTGTTTCTTTCTCTCCTTCTTTGTTCCTCCTGACAGTTCTCTCTTTCCCTCAACCTCCAGGGGTGGTGGGGGAGGAGGAGGAGGGAAGAAAGAGAAAGGAAAACATATTGATTGACACTCAGGGAGTTAATCCCCTAGCAATGGCTCATGGAGAGGGGAAGGAGCCTCACAAAAAGAAGGGATCAGTGACAGGGAAGAGGTGGAGACAGGAGGAGGGAGGGAGGATAAGACACAGAAATGGAGGAGGGGACGAGACAAGTTTCTTTGAAAAGCCAGCTGTTGTGTAAGAGACACAGTGAGATCAAGAGCTACACAATATATTTCACTTGATTGTGCTGCTGTCATAGGTGATTTATAGAAACATATGTGAATAAAAAAATAAACTGCATAGAATAGTTTTAATTACAATAAAATAAAGCAATAATATGTATAAAGGAAGATTAAAAGAGTGTGTCCCACTGTGTATACGGATATTCTATATTACCATTGTCTCATTCAAGTTATAGGCCTTTAATGAAAACTCTTACAAAAGATTGTTGTGTAACCCAATAAGGCAGCACAGATGGCTGAGAATTTAATAGCCTATACATTAAATGTAATATTTTCCTATTATGAAACCAGTATGATCTGGCTTCATGAACTGGGGTATGCTATTCTTGCATTCTCTGAGCCAAATGCTTGTATATATTTATAGCCTTCATATATGTGTTTTGTATAGGTTTGTTGTTGTTGTTACAATGTTCAATCTTATGGACTTGTTTATATTTTGGACCTTGGGTCGGGACAGTACAAGAGCCATGACTTTTAAGGTCACAAGAATACAACTACATACAAGAGTGCAGATTGTGAGTCCAATTTTGGGCACTCAGCTGATGCTTCACCTGCCTGCACTCCTGCTCTTCATCAGCCCATTAGCCCCAAAGTAAATACCTACCATCTAGCACGCTCAGTTGTGGCTCCCAGCCATAACACTTTCTTTCATGTACTTGCTTGCCCTACTTTGATCATTTATCTAATATTAACCCTACCTATGATATCTTGAAAATGATTTGCTTATGCTGCCTACCCACCGATTAACAACCATTCTGCCTATTGACTAATTAAACTATTTTAACTTGTTTATAAATATCCCTTTGGATCAAAATCAAGATAAAGTTTAGCTGTTACAAAAGAGTATGGCCAAAACTAGACTCTCCATGATTTGGACACCACTGTGCATTCTTCCACTCGTTGCAAAGCATAGGTTAAAAGACGGGAGAAAGCATTGGGTTGCAGAGGGGAGAGAAGAGAAAGGCAATTGTATTGACTGACACATTGGGAGCTAATCCCCCAACAATGGGTCATGGAGAGGGGGAGGAGCCTCTTAAAGAAAGGGATGCATGCCCTTTTCATGGGAAAGAGAGGAAAGACCCTTTAACTGGCAGTCACTGCGGTTACATGTGTCCGATTGAAACCCGATTTCTGGCGTTGTCCGGTTTCAATCGAAGATCCATGTCATGTAACTCCACAAATCTAGATTTCTTGTGTCCGACTGAAGTCGGATAACCACCCCCAGATAAGTAGATTGGATTTGGCTGTATATCGGACAACGCGCGCATGTAACTCTGGAAGCTAGACAACAACTGGAGAAGACGTCTTTGCGCATGCTTGAGATCCTGCCCCCCCTCCTCCCTCCCTCCCTCCCTGGCCGTGACCCGGAAGTCGACACGTAGATAAAATGTCGCTGCCCGGTGCCGGCCGGCACTCGCCATTACCATTCTAATCAAATGCGCCGTTCGCATTCGCAGTACTCCTAGAGTAAACATGCACAACATCATCTAGAGAGACGTAGCTTCACCTTGCTCTCCGTTCGTCATCTTTCTCGCATGCTGAGTTGAAGGCTGTTGTTGTTTTGTGTTGCTAGTGGTGACGAGGTCAAGCGGAAATGGCAGGATCACCACTAGCTGTAATGAAAACAGCGCCACCTATCGTAGCGGGGTATGAAATGCTTTCGGACAAGAGTCGGATTTCTCAGTGCCATGTACCCTGAGATAGAGCGGTTAACCCCCCATGGATAGAGAAACCCGATTTCGGCCGAAATCGGGTTTCTGCCATCATGTAAACGTAGTGAATGACTACCTTGCTTTGATATCTACACGTAGAAGGAGACCTTTTCCACTTTAGCTCTAAAACCACAGCAAGCAGCCTCATTCCAAAGGTCAGACAGAGTGCATGAGTCAAAAGATGGACAATTCTTTGCTCTGCATCTTCCTGGACCATGGCCTCATTAGTGCCAATAACAATTCCTGACTTTTTATAGTGTTACAGAGAAGAAAGTCAACATTCCTTCACTTCAAGCATTCATCCAATTCTGCTTTATCTGGATGAGAAGTAACACTACCCTGCAACACACATATACACCATATCAATATAAATCTAAATGGCATTGCTCCCCAGCACCATACTTCCACCCGAGACAGACAGTGTGACAGACCTGATCAAGACCATGTACATCCATCGATCAAATTGTATTTGTACAGCCCATATTCATATTCACAATCACAATTTGTCTCATAGGGCTTTAACAAGGTGTGACATCCTCTGCCCTTTAACCTCAACAAGAGTAAGGAAAAACTACTAAAAAACCATTTCAACATCCTTCCACAAATAACACTGATCAAGAAAAACCCATTGACTTCTACCCCCTACCCAGTTTGTGAAATACCCATTAGCAATAAAAAAATAAATAAATGATTACCTTAATTATTTTGACGCTCTCCACGTTGGATCATGAAACCGGATTGTTCTGGTCACTTTAATAATAACACTATACTATAACCTTAATTGTATAGCACTTATGCTTACAATAAGTGCTATACAATTACTTGGGCAGCTATGGCTGAGGGGTAGAGTGGTCGTCCTCCAACCTGAAGGTCGGCAGTTTGATCCTCAGTCTGACCCATCTGCATGCCAAGATGGGTCCTTGGGCAAGATACTGAACCCTGAATGGCCCCCCATATAATAACAAAGTGCTGCAAGTAGATGCACTGTATGAATGTGTGTGTGAATAGGTGAATGTTAAACTGTACTGAGTGGTCATCAAGACTAGAAAAGCGTTATATAAATACAAAACCATTTACCATTTTACTTATCTAAACAAGGTTACAAAGTGATTCACAAAAGACATGACAAAACATTTATGAATACAAAAAAAGGTATTCAATTCAATTTGGTGTTTCTGTCTTTTAACAATAATGTTAAAGCTGAGCGTAGACTAGGGCCGGCCCTGGCATTGTTGGCGCCCTATGCGAGATTTCAGAATGGCGCCCCCCAATACACACGCAAATTGTCATGCCCTCAATAACTTTTGGACTGTATACAGATGCACACACAGGCAGACAAAATAGTAAGCTATAAAAAATAATAAAAATACACAATAAAAATATAAAAAGAGTCTGAAAACAGCTGTAATGACAGCATATCATGTCAACAAAAATAAACATTAATGATGTCCACAATCAGGGTGATTCTTACCTCTATATTGTTCTTTCTTCTCCTCCTCTGCTTTGCTGCGCTTTCTGAAATCGTGCAGCTGATAATTTAATCCTTATTTGACTCATCTGTGACGCTTGCCACAATTTCATCACGTGGGGGCAAAAATCAGGGAAATGAAACTCCAGGAGAACAGCGGAGAAATCGAAAGTATGGGATGTATATTTAATCATGTACATAATATATCACTTATATCGTTTAAAATCGATTTTCAGTGTGTTTTCTGGCTTGATTTGCTGGCGGCAAGTGGAAAAAATAGAACAGACCCCGATACCATCGCTGTAGATCGTGAGCCGGGCCGCGGCGCTTCCCAGCACTACGCTGCCGCTGTGAACAGCCCAATTATTTAACATGGGCGCCGAAAGGAGGCTGCAAGCTTTCGTGGCGCTTTGCAGCACTTCTATCTCCGGTGCGTCCCCGGGTTTAGTAGATGATGTTGTGATGTGAATGTATTGGTTTAAATTACATGTGTCACGTCATGATAAATCAGTCTCTTGTGCCGCCCTCTTGGCCCCTGGCGTAGACTGAGACTAAAGGTAAATCTGACTGGCTACTGGATCGTACAGCAGCACTATTAAAGCCATAGTACGTGTCACATCTCGTGCTGTGTGTGGCAGATGAACTGCGTCCGTTCCAAATGTTAGACTTTCTTTTCAATGTGTTTGATCGATCAAACACGAAGTAAACTTCTGTTCAGGTCTTAATAACTTCTGATTCTTGATGGTGTTTATTGATAATGTGTACCAAGTAAGGATACCCAGCACGGTACAAGGTTACCAGGTTCATAATGTGTGTCTGCCCCAATCCTGAAGGAGCGACGGGCCGCCGCTGCAAAATGAAGGTTGCGGAAATCCTGCTAACCTAACACTGGATACTTGTACGCTTTTAATCAATTTCTATGAAGCTCTGCTTTGATTCGCTAGCACAACACACACAAAGACGACACAAACACACATGCACACATTGACAAGAGACCTGTTTGTCAGAGTTGAACTGGGTAAACAGCCTAACAACACAAGATCAAACAACATAATGAGGTCTTTGTGAACAGAAATTATGAACGTCTTTATTTGCATATAAAAAGTGCTAAAAATGAGATCCAAACTCAGTGGTCAATGGAGACTTTGTGGGGACAATTTGAATGCCAAGTGCGAACTGACAAACTTTAAACTGTCCACTTGCGGTCAGATCACCCGTGACGGATGTTAATACCAGGCCTGAGCAGGACCTAAGTAAACTCTCTTTGTACCTTATCAATGCTGCCTATTTTTTCCTGCCAGTCCAATATTTACCTGTCACACATGGACTATTGTCTTTGGTGAACCGACCTCAGGGCCAAATGAACTTCTTCACCCTATTAAGTCATCCTCAAAATAAAAGGATTCTAAACGTCTCCAAAAAATGATGTAACATGTCAAAACTTCTAAGCTGATCACCGTACAAAGTGCCCAAATGTTCAGAGCCCCCCACCACACCTCCACCCCCTCCTACTCCAATTTTTGTTTTCGTAAGACACACACAGACACACAGTCATGTGCTTACTCAAACAAAACACAGAGGCCCCCTGTAGACGCTATAGACGCTATTTCATAGAGTATCTCCTGCTAAGCAGCAGGTCGACCTTAAGACAACATGCACCATTAACAATGCCATACTGGTCTTTGTGAAGGCTCTGGTGGGGGGCATATCCTGCTGTAGCATCACAGCTGGGAGGGCCAAGGGTTGGACTGTGGCTTATAGCGCTACCTCAGAGAAGGGCTCTATGACTGAGAGAAGCTTAATGAGGTGAAGCAAGTTAATATTTTAACACTTGTGGCAATTGTTAAGCCATATGCCAGTGTGATTGGGTGAGTGTCCAGAGAGGACACTAACCGAACCGAACCCCCCCAAAAAAATAGAGAGAGGAGATAAGTAGAAGTGAGGGTGGAAAGAGACAGGTGAGGTTTAATTGTACCTGTATAACTGATGTTTGCATATGTTTATGCATCTTGTAAGAGAGGGTATCAATAAATCCATATCTTGTTCACCAATGGATTGTCAAGGATTAAACCAGTGACCTCCTGAGGACAACACTTTGCCTACTGCAGTGGCACAGAACATCCATTATACATTGTAATATGTGTATTAATAATCTGCAGTAGTGAGAGTATGGTTTGTTTTTTACTGATTCAGTGTATGATGTTGTGCCAATGCATCAAGTGTTAGGCAATTACTTCTTGTGAATTTCATTTCCTTATATGACATTGACAACTTATTAAAAAATACATGTTTAGAGTAAACATTTGACAGAAAAAACGTTTAAATTTATTCCTGTATTGATATGCAAAGACACAAAATACAGCAGTGAGAGAGTGAATAGAGAAAAAGCAAAGAAATGACAAGACAGAGAAAAGTCATAGTTCTAGAATAAGCTTTGATGATTTGGGACGGACACAAAACACTTCAGGGGAAGGAAAGAAAGGAGAAGAAAGGCTTTGAAAGAAAGGGTGAAAACCAGTTACATCTGGAAAAGACTCTGACAGGAAGCCACCCATCTGTGGCCAAACAGCTGGGGGCCAGACAGAGTGGACCCTGTCAGCATGAGTGTGTCCATGTATGTGTTCAGTGTGTGTTGGTCTGTGGTGAGCAGGTGGGGGTAGAAGAGAAAGGCTAATCAGCGGTCTGGAACGTTGGATGTCACAAGATGTCTTCACGGCACCAAGCGATCCAGGACAGAAAAGTTTGGGGCGGGAGAACACAATTAACCTGTTTGAACAACTGTCCTCATGGCTCTGCACGTAAAGCTCAGCTCTGACAGGTCCCTCAGCCCCCGCTAATACCTCAGTGTTTTCATCTCGCTGCTGCATCTGTCACCCCTCACTGCACCTGTGGTATGTGTTGAAGATGAAAAAGCCTAAAGAGTATAGATGCATGGCTCACTGGTATGGACCAAAACTAAACTTCTTGATGGATCAGGTTGGTTTGATTAGGACAGTCTGTAAAATTTCATCTATTAAGACTGTTTGAATTGACTTATGACTTGCTGATACGTTTCTAGATTTACTGTCTGCTAAAATGCGAGCCATGCTCTTCATGCCGAAGTGTCCTTGCTGTAGAGTTCTGGAATTTAGTAGATTAAATAACGGTACTTTTATCAAAGGAAATACACTGGTCATACCAGAAACCTCCCGGAACAACTCCCTGTGTGATCAACAAACAGCCGTAAGACAGAGCAGATCAGGGATGCTGCCGTCACACTCTGCACTAGTGATGTGTCGTTTGTGAACGATTCGTTCATTTTGAACGAATCCTTACAAGGACTCAGTAGTAATGAGTTCTCTCAAAGAGAGATTCGTTCATTTTGTCGTGGCCGCGCATCGGGACTGTTGCATAGGATCAGTCAAGGAAACAGAAATGATTCGTTCATTTCCCGACTGGGTCTTCAGGTACAAGTCTTTGGATCCTTTTTCACGTGACCTGCATTGGTTAAGTAGAGGAAACAGTTACCTCATTCCCTTTCGCGTGACCGCTGTTTTAGAAAGACGTGAATGATATTCGTTCACAAGTCATACTGATGGTTTTTTTCTAGTGTGATAATAAATTACCATTTCAAATCATCCAAACTGTCATGATACATTATTTTCATGCAGGAACGTCCCATCACTACTCTGCACACACCCCTGCAGTGGAGGCATTTTTTTAAGGTATTTTATTAAATCTGTGGTACACTTCACTGTCCCTGACAATGGGGATAATACTTATTTCTTTGCAATTCACATATTAAGGGAACATGTGTGTTCCTACAATAGGGGTCAGTGACAGTCTCAATATTGCAACCCTAGGAGGCTTCCCTGGCTGGACAGATTAATTAAGGTAGTGGATAACTGAAGTGCACTACAAAGAAACGTAGCAGGTGATCTGCTGTGGGCAGAGTTGCCAGATGAACGATACTGATCGATTTGTTAGATGATTTTGCCCTCTGTGCGATGTACAATCATCTCTGTGTTTCTGCATGTCGTGATGATGAACGTGGATATGGATCCCTACATCTGTATTTACACATCTCTTCTCACACCTACAGTTAAGAACATTTTGCTAGATTGTTTAACTGGCTAGACTCTCTCCAGCATCTGCTAAATTACATGATACCTACTATACTTAGTATACTATACTTACTATACAAGATGCGTTCGACTTCTTGTTCACTTTCAAGAATCATACCCATAGCCATGGTCACGTGACATGACCATGTCTAACCACATTTCAGAACAGTGTTTCAAAACAACTGTGCTTCGGAATCGACACAACTTCGAAACATCGGTATTTAGCGTCCAATCCCTCTAGATCCGTACTTTAATTTCCCTCAAAATACAATGATTTTAAGCTTCTTGTATGTTACTTCAACATTTCCCATCTGGAAACTCTGGCCGTGGTTTTTTTTTATATGCTTACACACCCTTTCCAAACTGAAAAAAAATTCTTTAAACAAAATGACGGCCAATTTCATGCATTTATGTCGAAAAGTGTAAGGGAGAGGAGGGCAAAGGACAGGAAGACTAAGAGCAGTGGTTCCAACATTTGAAGTGATTTACTATAATCAAGAATATAAAAAGAATAAAGTATATCGAAACAATTTGTAATTTATTCTTGTTACATGTAGCCTACTTTTATTTAGTACAGCAAAAACTTGTTATACTTATTTTATTATGAAATACTGATAAATCCTAAAAACGATATAAGTTAATCATTTATAAGATGCTGCCTGTTGTCAAGGTTTTTAAAGTCAGTGTGTTATGACTGACAGTGTTTGCTCTCGACTGCAGTGTTATGGTCGAACAAGCTTATTTTGAGACATGTATGAAGTGTTTGAGTGAGTTATTAAGGTAAGATGAATTGTTTGCCTTCAGTGACTTCAGTGACCAATGCTTGTTAGCAAATGAAAAAATAAAGTTAATCATTAAGGCGACATCCATGCAATAAGAAGTGGAGTTGCTTTGTCTTTGTTCATTTGAAGACTAACTGTAGTGAGGGCCACTTCACATAGCTTCTCAGCATGCATTTTGTTTTTCAGCACATGTGCAGTCGAAAGCAGAGGTCACGCAGACACAACAAACTGGTGGGTACACAGATGTCCACGCAAAGCTTCACATGCACCCTCTGATCGCTAAAATTTACTTTATGCTGATGTTTGCTTGGCCTTGCATACTTGTAGAAGCAGAAAGTATAAATGCAGGGTTTTGGGGGTGTTAAAATCTCGGCCTGCGCAAATTTGAACATGCATTTTTCTCTCACAAGCTCCAGAACTTCATAGAAACTAAGCTTTTAGTAGTTCAGTACCTGTCAGCTCAAATAGACAACCCGAAAGTCGAATGATGAATATGTTATGGAAAATTCCTTTGTATTTTAAAGGACAATACAAATATGTTCACAAGTCTGTGACCAACCCACATGTCTGGCATTTTCATTCTTCATCACTGTCAGTGTTTTAACACTTATGGTCTACACCTATTCTCTATGTCCTGTCTTTTTTTTAAACACAGTGAAAAGCCTTTTTGTCCTCACGTGTCATAACATTGCTTCTAGGCAGGTTAGAGGGGGCAGCTGCATAGGACTTGGGTTTCCTTCTGGTTAAAAGCTCTCCTTTTCAGCTGTGTGTGTGTGTGTGTGTGTGTGTGTGTGTGTGCGTGTGTGTGTGTGTGTGTGTGTGTGTGTGTGTGTGTGTGTGTGTGTGTATGTGTGTGTTTTCCAGCTTTAAACAAGAGGAGTTTATCTCTTTCAGTTTTTTTCAAATTGTGAAACAGTGTGTTGTGGATTGCTGGGTGAGAGAGAGGAGCATTTTCAAAGTGAGAAATGATGACTTCTGACCACACCTGAAATTTGATCTGATGAGCTCAGCAGACTGTTGTGGCCCTCCAAAACGTTTTGCGGGTGCTCACACACACACACGCAAACACACACACACAATCCCATGCACTATTGGTTGATACTCAACTTCTACAATACATGCAGCATATGCAAATATAAAGGCACATAAGCTAAGAACAATACATGACACACACATTTGCCTATCCAAATTTGCGTGTAATCTGGCATGCACATCCTCTTTCTCAATCTTTACACAAATGCACAATACCACACTGTGACATGCTGTTGTATAGCAGGAAAGGAGTGTTAAGCTTTCCCAGGGAAACAGCAACACAGCCCTTCAATGCACATTGTTGTTATTAGACTTAATTAATCCTCCCCACTGTTCTGCTCTCTCCCCTCCACTGATGGCCCCTGCAGGTGATTAATGCATAGCCGCGACCGTTATCACTTTGCTAATCAGCCCAAAAGCACTTTGCTTAAGTGAGGAAAGTCGTCCAAATGATGTTGGATTATATAGCGCTTTTCTAGTCTGATGAAGACCACTCAAAGCGCTTTACAGTACAGTTTCACATTCACCCATTCACACACACATTCATACAGTGCATCTACTTGCAGCACTTTGTTATTCTATGGGGGGCTATTGAGGGTTCAGCATCTTTCCCAAGGATACTTCGGCATGCAGATGGTTCAGACTGGGGATCGAACCGCCTACCTTCAGGTTGGAGGACGACCACTCTACCCCTCAGCCACAGCCGCCCATGTTCAGCATTAGTGTTGTTGTAAGAGGTCAGGGATTTTACGCCGTGGCTGGTACATGTGGTGGCTATTGTAAACGCGCCCTTGGGTCCATTTGTCCTGCTTCAGTTCATTCTGCAGCATAGCCTGGATAGTGTTAGTGTTTTAGTTTGTAATGGAAGAAATTGTGCATTTAAAAATAATGTTGTTCGTGAGATAGTTGGGGGCTGTGGTGAGCATTAAAAATATCTTTGTATTGCCTCAAACTATCTCCTTGGTCCCGTATTGGAAAGCTTTATTTAGTCTTGCACACAGGGTTTTACATCTGTCAGACAATGTTGTAATTGTCATTGGTATTCATGCTACATTTGACTTTTATATAATTTCAGTGTTACAAAATCTGACTGCAATAACCATCTGTTCTTCATGAAGCTTCTGACCTGTACCTTGACTTGAAGTTTAGAGTATTATTCATGACACTGCAAAGAGGCTATACTCAGGGTACACCGAAGTAGAAAGATAATTTAGTTTGTGAATTTCACTCCTGCTCCTTAAGGCACAAGTCACACAAACCCACATGCACACTCACACACGTGTACACGCATACATGCACGCTGGCCTAATGAGAGTGTTTCTCAGCCTGCGTTTGGTGGATTAACACTCAGAGGAGCAGAATGGATCTGATTGAGAGAGGAAACCAGCAAAGGAGTGGAAAAGGGACTTAACAGACTGCATGAGTAAAACAAATAGCACTGACCAATGGGGGGTCCGTCCCTTTTCACCAGCTATCTCCCTGGGACTTCCCTTGGACTCATTCAGGCCTGTCCCCAGCTCTCCACCTCAACGCACTACTATATCCCAGTTCTTTTGGGATTCAAATTCTATCTCATTAGCTCTTATTGGATTGCATCTTTCATCGGATGCATAGTGTTTCAGTTTCTCTCTTTAACCAATCGATAAAAAGGACACTGGAATAAAGGACTGCATTTTATTTCACTGCCTTCCTCAGCCATCTTGCCTAATTTCCCTCATTAATACTTTCTCTCACCCTCATCCCTCTCTACCTCCTCCTTTCAATTCAACACGTTGTAGCTCTCTACATTATTTTCAGCTGGTTTTTAGTTGAGGATTCATTTAGCACTCTCATCCTTTTCTGTGCTTCTGCCTGGCCTCCTCGTCCACAGGGTGTCTTTGTCTGTTTCTAACGTGCCATTAGAGTGCCTGTCAATGGCTGCCTGTCCCAAAGGCCACAGAATTAACAGAGATTAGGAGAGAACAAAACAGTGAAGGCAAAGAGGATAACTTGAGCCATCAGATATTCATGTAGAGTTAACAAGAGACAGGCTAGCCTACATCCATACGAATACATTTTTTTTAGAATAGCATTTTCAAAAACTAAATGACATCTGGCCACACACGTGTTTTACCAGTACCCATCTGCATTCATGTTAACACACCTGGATATCACTTGACCATTCACTTACAGTGGACATGTGTGTACAAGCAGATCATGTACGTTGCAGTCGGTTGTTTAGTTACGGAAAATACTATAAATAACTACAACTTAATATGCACTTTTTTCTCTTACACTTTGTGTCATGAACAAGATTTACTTCTATTGACTTACTTTAGGGGTTTTATTGATGGATGGCACACTGCTGTTGGTCCAGGATCCTTTAAACGTTGATAATTTGCATATCCATGTTTCTTGTTTCAGCTGATCCCCAGTGCAGCCACCATCACAAAATATGTTGTTGTAACTATTAAAAGCTTTTCACTTCTCTCACTCTCTCTCCCCAGGACATATGTAGGATTTAACAGATGGATTAACCCTTTATTCCTCTTTTCTCTCTTGGGACTGAGCCTGTTTGTGTTTTTGGATGACATGAGATCATCAGGGATCAGCACTGTGTAAACCTCTTCTTCCTCCTCTTGTTAAATCCAATTGTATTTTCTTTTTTTCCACTATTCTGCTCATCAGTCCTCTCTTGACCTTTTCAATGGAAAGAGGGAAGGTCATTCCCTAAGATAATCTCTTGTGAGGCGTGAAGATCAGAGTCCACAAACATAGAGATGAATAATTTAATTAAGTATCTATGAGAAGCAGCTCTGCGTAGTCCTTCTGTGAATGGCTTCATGCTGGATAAATATCTTTTGATTCTTGCAGGACATTAAGAGAAATATTGAGGAAGCTTCAAAGGAAATTTGCACAATTCCTCCTAAATCCTCACGAACAAGGTTTTTGACATACTAAAAAGTTGCTTTTAGACATAAACTAAACTCTGGAGTTTGCCTTTCACACAAGTACGTCACACATGGATTCTCTGCTCTGACTAGAGATAAAAAATTCAACTTTAAAGGGACGGAACCTCTGGTTTAAGCGGGCTCAGTGCGGGTGGACATCTGCCGAGACCGGTTGGTGTTTATATTTTTGGACCATGTAGGATGAGGTTTCGAGGTTTCAGTGGACTTATCAAGACGAGTGGGTTCGCTCACACAACTGGTAACACACTATCAACAGAGCTTAAGGACAGTACAATGTGTCTATTGTATTTGTTAGGAACAGTATTACACAAATTGTAGCTGACCTTAATTTTTTTTCTGTCTCTCATTATTTTCTGTTGTGTTGTACCAGACTAAATACTGCTCCACAAAAGGCACAGGTTTTACTGTCAGATGATGCAACTGATGGTTAGTAAGTCAGCTAGCTTTGTGAGCTATTGGGACTTGATAATGCTAGTCTATAAAAATGTTGCCAGCTTACACTATAGATCACCAGCTGGCCCCAGAAGTTGTTACCGTGTCACCATGCTAATGATCACTGGTCTGACCAAACAACATTTGCTTGTTTATTTGGCTTCAGTTTTTGTTCTCATCCAGCCTTTCCCATGGACCTGCTTGGCATTGTGTAGCTTCCTGTCCCAGCAGACATTATCAGTAAAGGATCAACAAAAGGACAAAGGGCTCCACACACGCACTCACGCGCACACACACAGGTTGCGTTTTCCCAAGCTTCATGGAGGCACCGAAGGTTTCCTGTCTGAAATTTCTGCCTATCTATCCATCCATCTATCTATCCATCCATCCATCCATCAATCCATCCATCCTTCCATCCATCCATCCTCCCTAGATTTTTACTCTGTATATCCACCTCCCTTCCTCGTCCTAAAAACTTTTTTGCACTTATCCCTCATCAAATTCCTCTCTTTAGTCCTTCACCACCTTTTCTCCAGTCCACATTTGTCCCCCGCTTCCACATTTCCTCCACTTTTCTCACTCCCCCTCTTTCCTCTCCTCCACCATCTCTGTCTTTCTCTCATTTGCCCTTAATCACGTCATATGTTTGTCTGATTGTGACATATCTGGCAGTGTGGTCTAAATGTTAGTGTTGGTGCCTTATTGACCTGCCAGACCACATTTAGGGAAATCACCATCAGCCTGAGAACGTGAACATTAATGTGAATCGACGGGACAAAAGCAACACGCATGCATGCACACACCCACACACACACACACACACACACACACACACACACATAGACACAGACACACACACAAAGATATCACATTTTTACTCTTCATCCAAGATTTTGCATGTGTTATCAATTATATTCTTTCTGAACTTTTCACTTTATATATCATCATCTCTCTCCTCCTACTCCATATTAAAATAATTTTCCTCCTCTTCGTCTTCCTCTTTACTCCTTTTCCTCATCATCTCCACAACTACTACAACTACCATTTATAATAATAATTGTAATAACTTTTATTATTTTGGATCTTTCATTGCAATTTAAATTCAGCTCAAGGGGCTCTGCAAGAAATATGTAACAGAAACAGATGCATGGATGCATAAATACAGAAAAGGATGCTAAAACAATAAAAAAAAAGAAGACAGTTAAAAACACAATGTAAGCATCCATCATGCTGCATTTCACATAAGTGTCACAGCAGTATTTATGTTTACAGCAGTTGAACTAATGGCTTCACACCTTGCCAAATTAATCATGTCAAAATAATCAGTGGTATCCTAACCTCCACCCTGGCATATCATTTGAAAGTATGATGAATGAACAGTTTTCTTTATTTAAGTACCAAGGCATTAGGTGTGCCTGTTCCCTGCAGCTGTTTTTGATGTTTAAGACGAGGGGGGTTAAAATATGTCTTCCGTTCACCAATTCACATCTACATCATCAATTACCCATCTCAAAAAAATGTGTATGCACGGGTCACAGTTTGCATACTCATTTTCCCATCAAGTTTTTTTGTACAGATCCTAACTTTTGTGTGGGAAGTTGTATACGTATATTTCACACCGCTACAGTTATTAATGAGGCCTCAGCAGCAGGAGATTATCCTTCCAGATGCCTTCACAACAGCACAGATATCTCGGAGCTTTCAGGTGAGGGTTGTTGCAGCAGGCAGAGGCAGGATGTAACGTATTAATTCTGCTGTGGAGATCATATATATGTTTATTTACAGCACATTGACAACGGTGTCCACTCTTGTGTCCAATCATCAAAAGCTCTGTTGACATCTTTGTGTCTTCTTCGTGTATGAATGGCTCCAATTTTTTCTTTATTTTTTTCATTTGTTATTTTTTCATTTCTTCTTTTGTCCTTCTTATCTTAAAAGTCTTGCCTATGTTGGAATTTTACCCTGGAGGTGAAGGCTCTGGCTGGGAGTGCCCGCCCTGTCTGAAGTCGCTGGGTGGTGTCCTTAACAGGGTTTCTCTTGGGGACTCTATCGTAAGGGAATTCAAAGTTTACATGGGAAATGGGGGAGAAATATGAAGATGAATGATCGATAGGAGCGGCCGGCCTGATCATCACCTGAGTCATAGAATATCATGGATTGAACATAACAAACATGTACGGAGGTGGTTCACCAGAACACATTAGGACAACTGTTTATGATCGACTTTGACTTCAGGGGAAGACTTGAGACTTATTTTTCTCAGCTGCTTCAGGGTGGATAGATATCTTTATGGAAATTATTTGGAAAAAACTATTTTTAGATTAACCAGGTTAATGGTTCCATACATGGGCCTTTAACAAGTATTTGACATTGAATGGTGAATGTAATCCATTTATGTAGTGTTTTTCAGGTCTTAACGACCACTCAATATGATTTATAGTATGAGTACATTTAACCATTCATGCACACTTTCACACAGTGCGTCAATATGTAGCTCCTCTCTACTCATCATCATTCACACACACTATAACACAGCCTATTTGGCGTTTAGCGTCTTTGACACAAGAACTGGAGGAGCCAGGAACCTGCGATCTTCTGATCCGTGTCCGACCTGCTGTATCCTCTAAGCCACAACCGCCATTAAGATGATGGCAACTGGGAGCCAATACTGCAGTAGCATCAAAATCATTTATGGCAGCCAGGCTTCTCAGGACACTGTATCATTACAATGATACTCTAATAAAAGTTGAGGTCTCACATTGCATGAGCAAACGTATTACATTAGCAGTACATGCAGAGGCCAAGGACACTGAGATGGAAAATTATTTTAATTTATTTTGCCAAGTGTACGTCAGTGGCATCTTTGTTGGTGTGTGTGGGGGGGGGGGTTTGTGTGCGTGCGTGTGTGTGTGTGTGTGTGTGTGTGTGTGTGTGTGTGTGTGTGTGTGTGTGTGAAAGTATCTATACAGTCAAATTAAATATATAAATCTAAAAGCATAGAATTGATAAATTGTGTGTATATGAATGTACCACACAATGTCCATGAGTTGGGTCACTGAGGGTCAAATATGATTCTTGTCGCAAAAGGTTTTGGTCCCGATGGACCACAGCCCTCTGCAAGAGGGGAGTGTTTAAAACATGTGTTGTCTGTTATGGGAGGGGTCCATTATCCTACCTGCATCTGAAGCTGATGGAAGGTTGCAGCCGATCACATCTGCAGAGCGAATGGTCCACTACAGCCTGCCCTTGTGCAATGGCAGCAGCTACTAAAAGGTGATGGAGGAGATGAGGATGAATTGTTAGGTTGAATTCCTTCAGCTGCCCCAGGAAGTTCATCCTCTGCTGTGCTTTGTTTGGGAGGGATTTAATGTTCCCACGACTAGACATGACCTGAAACTGATATTTATGATCGTGGTAGGAAGTATGTCATCATGATGTCCCCCAGGGGTTAATTTGTGCCGGATCATGCCGGAACAGGATCCGGCACCTCTTGGTTTTGGCCTGCCCGTGTTCCGGGACTTATTTGGGCTGATCCGGTACCTCTCGTATAGAAAAAAATATGAATACAGAGCTGCCAACTCTCACGCTTTCGGCGTGTGACACACATCCAATTTGTCACACCAAAAAAATGGCCAATACGTCGATCGCGAATGCTGTGTGGGCCGGCTGCTGTCGGCTGTTGCTGTCAACAGCATTCCTATTGCGAGTGCTGAATGTGAGCGCGGATTTTCGCAAATGAACTTAAATTGCACTCCCAACCGTACCTCTCTGCTCACATCCACCATATCATCTTTACTCTTCCTAAATCTTGTTGGACCCCCCTGGCTAAATTCGTACGTGAGGTCGTGGGTGGCCAAAGGACACAGAACTGCCACAGACACACGCAGTAAAACCCGAAACAGGGAGGAGGAGGAGAATCCGGACATGGTCGTGATGTGGGGTGTTTTGGACTAAATATGATGAGCATACTGTCTATTAATAGGCCGCCGTGCCAATCTTTAAATAATAATAATGGAAGATTTATGTGATTTATTGTAAGCATAGAACTTTTATTTTTTATGTTTTACAAGTTAGATCTATGTTGAGAAATGAATTGCTGACTGTAAGTCCCACCTGTGTTGATGTGGGCATTTGCCTGTGCTGTATAGCCTAAAATAATTGTAAATTATTGTCATAAAATTTATACCATGGATATTAATTGAAATTAAGGCCTGTAAGTCCCACAGCATTGTCAGTGGGCATTTGCCTGTTTTTTTCAGCACCGTTTTCTGTATGCGTTCCGGGACCTGTGCCCGTCTCGTCACCCCTGCGCTGTCATATGTACTTTGCGTCCCGGCACCTTGTGATTTACAAATTAAGCACTGATGTCCCCATATAGTCAGAAAACTACTTCAACTATTCATTTACTTTTGCATCCAATGAGATGAGTGACGCAATCTACAGTTTATTGAAATTAACCGATCATTAGTCATCAAATGTAATAAATAATGTCATGACGTGATGAAATAGCATTAAAAAACATATATTTTTTGCAAGCATGCACCCTCTCCCCTCCTCAGGTGGTGAGGGCAGGGGCTATTATTTAAGTCTGTTGAACGTTAGGGTGGGTTACAGCAGATATCGTCATTGCTCTGTTATAGTTTTACAAAAATATTTGGACTTTTTTTTTCTAATCATGTCCCATTTGCAATAAATTAGAAGCAACAGTTAGCCTGATTAATTAGATTAATTTTTTAATCTTTTAGCTGCAAGTCTTACAAACTGCCACCTACTATCCATGGGGTCAATTACAGGGAAAATACATTATAAAGATGTTTTGCAAATTAGATTTAGGTTAGATGAACTAAATAAACTATATTTTTATGTTATGTTGAGATTGTATTGTATGAGATTGTATTGTATGACAAGTATTTAGGCCCCAAACCATTCAGGTATTTGTGGGTCAAAAACAGTATTTTAAATCAATTATTTGTTTCTTGGTAAGCCAGTGTGAAGCTCTGTACTTCAATTTGTGTTCAATTTTTTGGGTATCGTTCAGGACTCAAGCAGCAGCGTTTTGAATAAGCTGCAGTTGTCAGATTTGTTTGCAGATACCTGTAAAGACGCCATTACAATAATCATTTAAAAATAGAGGTTAGAATTGTAAATAAAGGAGACGTTATGGACAGTGCAGGATTAGAGCCAGGTTTGCAGCAAGAGCAGCCATGACATTTTGTTTGCCTTTCAAAACTACTACTGTTACACAACTTAAAGCATTTTGTTTAGGTTTAGTTATATTTAAGTCCAAAAACTAAAGCTTAAAAAAAGATCACAATTTTGAAATATCATGGATAGGTTAGAGCAGGGGTTCTCAAACTTTTGGAAGCTGGGCCCCCCCAAAGCTGGTTAGGGGTAGTTGGGAGTTGTATGGGGTTTGCCAAGCTTAGCAATTGTATGAGCAACTACATACGATGCCTCCAGACACTGCTTGGAGACAGTGCTATGCTTGGAGATGGTGGCTTGTTGTTGCTGGAGGCCATCAGGTTTACGTTTAAAGAAGTCCACAGGCTTCTCTTTCAAGTCAGGGTGTTTGGTGTTGAGGTGCCTTTTTAATTTGCATGGCTTCATGCTGTCATTTGCCAGCACCTCTGCACACAAAACACACTGAGGACGTTGCTCAGTCGTGACAGTGACAGTGACACCAAACTGCAAATAGCTCTCGTCATATTTGGAAGCTTTGGCTTCTTCGCAACTGGCGCATTTCCGAATCAGAAACTTGTCCATAGTACAGTGTGTGTGAAGTTAATAAAGTTTTAATTGCAATGTCGTGGTCTTGTGAGTGTGTTTGTATGTGTGGCTTTGAGCGACTTGCACACGAATAATGAATAAGGCTGTGCTAGGCAATGGTTCCTAACAAAACGAACAGTACACAATGTAGACAGGGACAGCACCGAATAGTATTCAAGTGCTGGTATTTTATTTGTTGCAACACTGTGGATGATTGAAGATGTAAAGGTAGGTGTTAAGGAGAAAAGGGCTAGCTGCAGTTGGAAGAAGTTAGCTAGCTAGAAGGCTAGCTCTTGGGGTTACAAGCTTTCTAAAAAGACTGTGGAGCAAATTACTCCTTAGATTAGGCTACAAATAGGCCTACTAAGTGCAGGAAGGTATTACTAAGGAAGGAGTGAGTCTTTAAAAAGACAATTTATAAAGCAATGAATAAATAAATTTTTTTAAAAATTTCTCCGTCTGTGACATCGCGCCCCCCCTGGAGAGTGTTGGCGCACCCCACTTTGAGAACCAATGGGTTATAGTATTAATACTGTTCATATTCCATATCTATTTCTTGCTGTGCATATCTTATTTATTTACATATTCCACTTTATATATGCACATACTCTGCACTTTTACTGCTTTTTTTCCACTTCTGGTTAGATGCTAAACTGCATTTCGTTGTCTAAAGGCCGGCGCATGCTTCTGCGTTTTCACGGGAACGGAGACGCAAGAGCCCTTCCGGGCCCCTCACGGCCCTTCCTACGTCCTTACGTGCGTCGGCCAATTTTTCTAACTAGACGGCAAAGCCCCGCAAGCGTCACCCGGCCGCGAGGGCTGTGATTGGTCTGCTGACTACATCATTTCCGGAGTCGCATTTCCGGTTCATGCCTGGAAACCACGGAAGATTTAGAAGAATGAATATGGACCAGATAGAAGAGCACTTGGCAGAAGAGATCCGACACTATGTCCACTAGTATAACCCGTCACTAACCGGCGGATTTTTCCGCCAGAAAAAGGCTCTGCGGAGCCGCCGTGGCGATGTAAATAAATCGCTCTTCTTCGTGCAACACACGAAGAAGAGCCGACTTTGACAAAAAACATTACTGCGCCTAGTGTTCTGGCGGGGAATTGCATGGCAACACGTGCAACGGTTGGAGAACCATGAATGACAACGAGTCCTGCGTTACAGCTGCGTGCCTGCGGGCCCCTGACGACGCAGAAGCATGCGCCGGCCTTAAGTACTTGTACTCTGTGCAATGACAATAAAGTAATATATCTAATCTAATAAGAACAAAAATAAAACCAATTTTAGATTGATTAAATGATTATGGTAAAATGAATCTCATATCATGTGACACAAGAAGAAGAAAGTGGTCTTTCTCTCTCTATCAGTCTCATGCTGCTTTGTTTCCTCCTCCTCCAAACACAATCGTCATATCAGTAATTGTTAATGTCTCAGGAACTTTCACCCGACTTCCATATAGCTGACGTGCTCCTCCTCTTCCTTCTCCTCCTCATAACCTTCATTCTGCTGCCCACCTGACCTTTTTAGGCCTGAGGCAGACCAACACTTTCCAGTCTGTTTCTTGTTGCTGTGATATAAGTGAGTAAGAGTAGGATGGGGGAGGGGAGTCATTCAGGCAAAACTTCTTTGCTTCTCATTGTTTTGTTTTGATTAGGAAAGAAAAGGGGGGGCAAGGGAAAGCAGATCCCTTTTTTTGTTATTGCACTGTATTGTTTAGAGTGGCTGTGTGGAGGTGGCGGGATGGCTGATGGCACTTTGAGAATTGACAGGATGTGATGCACATGGGCTCCAACTGAGATAAAGAGATAGAATGTGACAGAATGAATTGCTTCAGAGTAGAAATTAAACAACAAATTATTGTTTTAGTTCCATGTTAGTTGCCTGTCTGTAGAGCCAGATTAAAGTTATTTTAATTGCCAAACATTAAAGGGTTTTCCCTCTGTGGCACTGTGCCTCTAATTGTGATGGACGTTTGTTTTTGTTGATAAGGTCACAAAAGAGTTTGACATTGTTTGTGCCTGGTTTTGTCAGCAAACATAAACTTTTTGGGGAATGGAACAAACAGTAATAAACAGTGTGAGTGTGAGTAAGTTATATGCACAGCTGTAAACGCACGACCACTGAGATAAAATCGAAATTGAATCACTACAAGACAAACGTCTAAGTTTATAGTCATATTGTTCAGTAATAAAAATAAAATGTCACAGATAAGCTGGGAAACATTCTCACAGTCGAAAGGAAGTCGAGAGTCGAAAGGAACTGACTTCAGTTCCCATAAGTAAGAGGATGAAGCATTAAAGTGTTTACTGGTAAATCCTCAATATTGCAGGAGAGTTTGCATATGAAAATGTCAGCAAAATAAATGATTTATTACTGCTAGTATACATATAAAGCAGGGTTATCCCTCAGTCTTCAGGCTTGGCCTGCTTGACGCCAATTTTACCTGGCTGGTCACAGACGACAACATAATTATCATAAACATAAGTAGTTTTCCTTTTCCATATAAGGAAACAGGCAACCAGACAGCTAGTTCATGTGGTGCACTTTAAATTCCCAGTGGGAACACTCACCTTAACGCTGCTCTCCACTGATAGTGTCATCCTGAAACTGTTGGGGCCTCCTTGTCCTTCAGCTGGCTGGAGTCTGAAATTTCCATGAGGGAAATATTGGTTTTAAACTGTGCATTCATGTCTCCACCTGTAAACACCCGGTACAAACACCCCTAGTATTGTTTGGCATTACAGGAGACAGGACGTACCGCACTTGCAGAGGTTTGCTGTGAGTTGACGTTTGACTGCACTATATAGGACAGATGAGATGTTCCATGTTCACTCCATTTTAAAGCTACCCAGGTAAATGTTCTATTTCAATCACTTTCCTTTCATTTATTGGAGGATAGTTTACCACAGTTTTGCCTATAGTGTTCTTACTTTTGTTCACTTCTATATTTTCTTTTTCTTGCAGCAAGTATATGTATTATCCTTTGTGTCTTTTAGACATTTTTAGACAAGACCTGCAGGTAAGATCCAGAGAATTGGCTTTACCCTCAGGTTGCCTTTCACACATGCACAACACAGCAGGAGGTTTTCTGTAAAGACGTGTTCACAATATGTTCACAACAGCAACAAATCCTCCAGCGAGAGCTGCAGAAGGAAGTGACGTAAGAACTTCACTGTAGAGACCATATGATCAGCTCTTATCACCACAAACTCTCTTAAAATCTTCGTCGGTGTCTTCTATGTGTATGACAGCTCTCTTATACCTGGATATGTTTCTTTTCATTTCTTTTTTTCATTTTTGCCTGTCATCATCCCCCCCACTCGCTGTCGGTGAATCCAGCAGGGGATTTCAAAGGACTTCATACTAGGAGGTCAGTTGGTGAAAGTCTGCAGAAACTGCAGAGCCTCTCACTCATTTGTGTTCACACATGCTCCTCTTGCAGGGGAAATACAGAAGAACTGCAGAGTTCAGTACATAACTGAAAGCAGTTAAAACCTTTTAACAGGGTAAAAATAATGTAGAGACCTCAGAGAGAGCCACATGTGAGGGATCCCTCTCCCAGGAGGGACAGATGTGCAATAGATGCCACGTGTAAAGTAAAACATCACAAAGATCTGGGTATTTACCCTATTGATTAGAATAAACACTTTCTAGCATAATGGAAGGTAAATTAATTGATGGATTATTGTCAGTAATGGTCGAGTATCTGAGAAGACATATTGTACAGTATATCAAGCAGTCTTGTTGTAATCATATTCCACGGTCAGCAGCCACCACGATCAGGATCCACCATCATGTTCAGATGCCACTATAGTCCACAGTCATTGTCCACTGCCGCCATTAGGATCCATCATCAGCTGCCACTTCGATCGTGGTCCACCACCATTATCAGATGCCAACACGATAAAGAATCTGCCATTATTATCACGATCAGCCAGCACGATACATGATCCTACATCATAATCCACCATGTGGCCCTGGATCTGCGGACAATAAGGCATAGGGACTCCGGGGACGAAGTCAAGTCATGTGTAATGTGTTTCCCGACATTCTAGCTCTATAGTAACATAACTAAGAGCCTGGACCTGCTCTAACTATAACCTTTTCGTAAAGGAAGGTTTTAAACCCACTAAACGTAGAGAGGGAGTCTGAACTGAAACTGGGAGATGATTCCACAGGAGAGGAGCTTGATAGCTGAGAGCTCCGGCTCCTACTCTGCTTTTATAGTTTCATTCTTTTTGTAAGACAAGCCTACTGCCTCGTTCGTGCCTAAAATTGTTTTAAAGTAGTTTCTTGCTCTTTCCTTCACCTTAGTTGAAAGAGACCGAAAGAGAGAGAGAGACAGAACCTAATAAAAGCAAATCAGCTCCATAGCTTTTGTTATGCAAAGTGTTCCCTAGGAGCGGAGACAAGTCATCGTCTCCATTCCCAGAGGAGTTTCCACCATTAGAAGGCCACATGTAGACCACTGCACTTCCCATCACTTTTCTTCACATCAAACTCCCCTGATGGATATGACTGTTTGTTAGGCCTGTAAATAAAAAAGATATCTACATACACTTTGTCGTGTCTGTCTTTGTTCCCTGGCAGCAGCCTGCACCTGGGCAGGTTTAGGGTTGTAAATGACGTTTATCGGCTTCATCTCTGCGGCTTTCCAACGGAAGGCAGAGAGCCGAGGCCTCTGAAGCGAAACTCCTGCTGATACAAACATTTCTCAACTTCTTTCCAAGACATACTTAATACGAGGAAAAGAGTGCAGGGAGGCTTTATGTCTCCGATCAAAAGGCTGCTGTTGAAAAATATTAAAGATGAGAAGTTTTCAAGAGTACCACCACGGTCACTTGTCAGAACAAGTAAGGAAACAAGCAGGTGTTGTAAGGTAAGATGGACAGGGAACTGTGGAGGGAAGTTTACAAGAATGGTAGGAAAAGGGAAAATGTGTAGAAGAAACAAGTGAGAGGGAGAGAGTGAAGACAGAACATAAGTGTGAACTAATAGAGGGAATGATAGCTTTTCACAACATTTTACTGGAGAAAGTAATAACAGTGATCTTAAATAACAATAATGTATTTGTGTCACACACGTGTGGCTGAGCTAGTTTTAGAGGATTAAGCCATACGATATTCAGAATTTATTATTGTCAGCAGATCCCATTAATGCTTATTTTCTGAGTCAAATGACTATATTAAAATATTGCCATTGTATTGTAGGGGAATTTCTAATTATAAATGTTAATCTTTTCAAGGGGACAATAAGAGAAAATATTTAAAACAACACCAGGCCTTTAATATTTTGGGTCAGGTGCACATTAAGTAAGAAGCTGTTATAACTAAACAGCAAATCAATTGCAAGCCTTTTAGTTGTTGCAAAGAGACAGCAGTCGTAAATTGTTTGCCTTCAAAGTTATACAAAGGTTTTAGCTGTGGACAAATCCTCTTATTGTGCAGGTCAAAATATTGTTGGTCTGGGATCTTGTGGAGGTTAGGTCTTAAGAAAGTTGCATATGACAGGAGGAGTTTAAGCCTCCTATTGTGATTTTCTTGGTGGACAATGAATTTTAATAATCCTTTCTTACCCTAGAAAAAATATAATCGCCACTTTCCAGTTTGCCACCTCATTATTAATTCTCTAGAATCACTTTTAGTCTACAAATGTTCTAAAGGCCTTCTTCACTTTTTAGCTGTGCAAGTGTTAGAGCTCTTGGAGCACAGACTGGCAAATAGAAAACCAGCAACCAACAAGACTCCATCAACTCATTCCTCTCATTCCTGAAATTAGCGACGCAAAGCATGGGGCCTTTAAGAAAAGCCAGACCTCCTATCCCACTTTCTCATGCTGGGACAACTAGAGATGATTGTCTCAACAAGGAGGGGGGATCAAGCACAGGACGCCGCCTTGGTTCTCTCTCCTCTTTTAATTTAATCGTCCCATTGCCTCCTCCACATTCCTTTGGCCAGCACATTGCCTGGGAGGGATAAGACATTCCTGTGACCTTTTGTATGGCTAAGGATGTCCAAGGAGTGATGATGATAAGAAATGCTTTACAACTGGTTTCCCTATTCACAAAGCTGGAATTGGAAAGAGGTCGATAGTTACAGTGCCTTTTTTCTTTCCACTTACAGGGAATTTGGTGTGAATGAGTCATTAAGTGAAAACTGTGTGTATGTGGTGTAACTTAAGGCAAACCCCTCCACAATGCAAGGCCACTTAAACATGATATTTTTGTTTATAATCATGTCTATGATGATCCACTAAACCAAGGGTCGGCAAGTAACTTGAGTCACGGGTCAATTTTTTTCTTAGCCATTAGATGATGGGCTAATTTATTATACTTATTATATATTATATAATATTATATATGATCATTCAGTCCAACCTGACCACTGACAAACTGATAAACACACGCATACCGACGCACACAATGTGTCATCGGTCGCATCTGGAAACTCAGACCAGGTAAAAACAACATAATTTGGTCTTCACAAACACAAATGAAAGTCTTAATTATTTCCATATACCGCAGGCATATTTGTGGTGTAAGAATCTTTTGCTGAACTACATTTTTGCAGAAATGACACATTTCCTCATTTAGGTCCTTTATCTGGTTGATACTGATACTGGTTGAATCAGATTTAAAGATAAAAAAATCCCAAATAGGTGATTTTGTATATTTTTTTGCAAGGAGCCCCATCCGTTTGCTAATTCTCACTTGCCCCCCCCACGTGATTACATTGTCAATCAACAATCGCTCAGCTGACCGTGGATAATAGAGGGCGTATTTTTTTCTACAATTAATGCTTTTCTCTGTGATGGTTAAGTTAAACTTTTTGGTATCAGTTTTGCACCTTGGCAATGCATATGTATGTATGTCGGGGGTGAAACATGCATTTAGCTGTTTTCCGATATGACCTGCGGAGGATCTGCAGGGAACTGGGTCTGGGATTTCTACAGAGGTTTCCTTTCACACAGATTTTCCGGTCAGACGCGTTCACAACAGCAACAAATCGTCCAGAGAATTCCGGTGAGGGGTGGTGCAGCAGGCAGAGGCCGCACGTTTCCTATTGATTCTGAGATTCAGAGATCACATTGTTCACAGCACAGCGACACCAACTTCAGCTCTCATTCCCCAAAATTCTCTTGACATCTTTTCGGTGTCTTCAAGATGTGTTGCTTAACTTTTTTCATATGGATTTTTTGCATAAAAAAAAAATCTAATTATCAAAATGAACGGGCAGGTCAGATATTTTTTCTGGGGGGCTGTCTTAGGTAAAAAGTCTATTTTTGTTGAAGTTTTGTTCATAGACTATTAGGTTGAACGGACCTTTTGTTCCTGTTACATACCGGCCCAGCTTGTAGTAGAGTCATCATAAATGATCAGAACTAATCAGGAAGTGAACGCAGTTGACAGCGTCATCAATTCCAAATGTCTCCGTTTATGTTTGTTCGTACTACAACTTAGATTCCATGCCCTTAACTCTCCCCGGGATTCAATAGGAATCCTTTACAGAGGGGGGAGTTAGAGGCGTCATGGGCAGGTGCCACAGACATTCAGTCCATCCCCACTGCATGCTTACAGAGTGTATAAACTACCAGTGTGTCCAAGACATGCATGCACAGATCTGAGGAGAAAACTGTCCCAATACCCACTTTTGAATCACCCTATACTCAAACAGTGGTCATTAGAGCCAATCCATGAGCCCATCAGAAGTGCACTAACAAGTACAACTCTGGATTAAATCAGATAATCCAAATTTCCCAATCACCTCACTCAAAGGTCTCTTCATCTGATTACGCATGGGCATTGCATACTTCATGCACAAAATGCATCTTGTAATCCATAGAGAAAGATAAGGTAGGAACTGCTGTTGCCAGGTTGTTTCACCTCAGTGACCTGAAGTAGTTTTTTTTAGCTAAAAAAGAGCTGGAGTGTGTCTTTCCCATGGAGATTACTGCCTCCCTGATTTATGTTTTGTTCAAACTGTGAAGCTAATTTAATAACGATATGAGGGAAAGTGGGAGGAAGAGTGGAGGAGATAGAGACAGATAAAGCAGAGAATTTCATGGTCAGGGCCACAGACATCGACACACACACACTGTGGATGTGTTCCATTTTGGCTATTTAGCAAGATTGCCCTATAGTTACCCTCTGCACCAGTACAGCTGAGGGTGAAACAAAAGCAACTTTCAGACAGACACTGAACTGGACTTTCTGCAGACTTTCTCCGCCTTTCCCCTAAGTTAAAAAGTCTACGAACAACGGACACAAAAATGAAAAACGGATTTCTTCAGATAAAAAGCAGTGCCATACACATAGAAGATACAAAGATGTCAAGAAAGTTTGTGGTGATAAGAGCAGGCGCCGACTGACTGGTGCAGCTGATGGTCATTCTATGACGGAGAGAGAGAGAGAGAGAGAGAGAGAGAGAGAGAGAGAGAGAGAGAGAGAGAGAGAGAGAGAGAGAGAGAGAGAGAGAGAGAGAGAGAGAGACAAACCTGTGAGAAGACTGACAAACGTTAACAGCTTATTCTTCATTGTCTGTTACTTTGTTTGTTATATTTCGAGAAAGTCTTTGACTACTAGCCCACTATAGTTGCTTTCAGACATGCACAGACATGCATCTATTCAATTCAATATTCGTTAGGTGAGCTTCTAGCGCACAAGATGACATACGAAGATGTCAAGAATTTGTGACCGACACCGGTGTCAGGGTACTATACACATGATCATGTGATCGCAGCAGCAGTGTTAATACATCACTTCCTGTCTCTGCCTGCTGCACCCGGCTGCTCCACCTCTCACCTGAATTTGCGACAGTTGTGAACGCGTCTGTGCAGAGAACCTCCCGCTTGTGCATGTGTGAAAGGCAAACTGTGGGTAAACTCTTGAAATGGCTTAGTACTACACAATAAATAAGTTGCTAAGTATTTGAGGCATCTCTTCAGCCATTTAACAAAGAGAGGATCTTCGGGCAATTTGGTCCAGACTTCTTTCATATTTTCAATTATGGTATCTTTTTCAAGTGCCATAAAATTCTCCTTCTCAACAACCATAACAGTGCAAATATGACATTTACCAGGCCTGTTACCTTTAAATTTTACATAAGAACAACTTGATATTGTCAGAGTGAGACTCTGAGGTGTTGAGCTCTCTATAAAGTGAAATTATTCTGTGGAAACAGGTAGTTTCAACAGATTATGACAATAACTGTTATTGTGTTGCTTGAATTTAATTTTTTTATTACAAAGTTTATTTTCTCAGTGGCAATGAGAAATTATTAATTTATTAGGTCTCAATTTTCTCTGAAATAGTTTCACATTATTTATCATTACTTCATTCAGTTCAATTAATTTGTGCATTGTAAATTTTATATGAATATGTTACCTCATGTATTCAATAATGCATTTACAGACTGAACTAAGGAAGGTCGTCATTATTTTTTAAATGACACTAACTCGTAACTTAATGCTTAGGAACAATGTACACTGTGAAATAAGTAGGGGCTGGTTTGCACCATAGACTGTAGGTTTGCACCTGTGTTTTTGAGTGGATTGTTTCCAAAGTGTTGCTTGACTGACCTGGGCCCTTCCTGGAGAACATGTCGCTCATTTTGCAGTATTTAGCTGCATCTGAGACAAGAGCTTTTCTCTTAATTCTCTTTCTCTCTTCTCCACTTTTATTTTTCTTCTGACCCCGACCTTCCATTTCCCTTGATCATAGACTGTATATGGGGTATGTTGCTATCAGAATAGGATGCCAGGATGCTACAACAATTTAACGAAACTGTTATACTCGGCTGCTTTGTGTATTGCCAAATAACGTCTCATCAACATGAATTGATTACGTTCCATCAAGGTCAAGGCCACAGAGACCACCAGGCCACCAGAAAATGTCCTGGTGCTCGTGATGTGTAGTCCACCACATATCGTTTTGGAGAAGAAGTGTTCCTAAAGGGCAACAATGAAATCTGTGTAAATGAACAGCAGATGTGACATTTTCACAATGACTTTATCCCCTCAAATACTTTCTAACTGCTCCATGACTAATGCTGTCAGTCAATCAACTTCATGCTTTTGCAAATATCAACTTTGGACGTAATGGAACAGTTTAACAGGACACATCCAACTTGTTTCTAACACTTGTTTGTGTGAAATGTGTTAAATCTAACTGCGTCCATTCTGGTTTTAGTGAGTGAAACACCCTGGAGTCTCCATAAAAGTTTACAACTGTTACTGGTTTATGGCTGAGTCTGGGGAGCACTACAAGCGATAAAGTGACTACTGCCCACACATACACACACACACACACACACACACTGACTTCCCACTTGCAGATACGCAGCCAGCTCTGACAGGGGCCAGTAAACTAGGTGTTATCAGGCAGAGATGCAAACACTGAAGCTGCACTGTTTGGACAGATGTGTTTTCAGATCTTCCTGTGAACTTTCAGACATTGTCGATGTCTTTCAGTGCTTTCGGACATTCACTTAGCTCCGGAAAATCTCCTGACATTCTATTTGAGAAAGCAAATGCTTGGGTGAAAGGCTCCAGATGTTGGAGTTGTCTGAGTGAGCCCATGTGAGAAAACAGTGGAAGCTTTTCCAAAGGGTTCACCAAGAGTGAACTCAACCTTGACCCGTGGATCCCCATGACATCCTGTTTGCCTGGGCTTTGGTGTTCTCTGCCAGTTCAATATGTCCAACCTATAATGAAAATTATATTCCAACTAATTAGATTTAAGAGGTTTGATAGCATGAATCAACACATATCAGGAAATTATTTAAAAAATGGATTATAATATTTAATAGTTATTATAGCTATAATAGGTATAAGAAACCAATTTTTTTACAGTTATTTTGAATACAGCCCTTCTTGCTCTATGACATCAATTGTAGTTTGTAAATGTTATATGTAAATGTCTATAAATGTCTTCCAAAACCCAGATATTTCCTCAGAGAATGAACATTTCCACAGGCTGTCGCTACATTAACACTATTACAACCCTTTTGTGGGCGGCTGTGGCTGAGGGGTAGAGTGGTCGTCCTCCAACCTGAAGGTAGGCGGTTCGATCCCCAGTCTGAACCATCTGCATGCCGAAGTGTCCTTGGGCAAGATGCTGAACCCTCAATAGCCCCCCATAGAATAACAAAGTGCTGCAAGTAGATGCACTGTATGAATGTGTGTGTGAATGGGTGAATGTGAAACTGTACTGTAAAGCGCTTTGAGTGGTCTTCATCAGACTAGAAAAGCGCTATATAAATACAAATCCATTTACCTTTTACTTGTCACTATTGTCAGTTCTGTTTAAACAGTCATGCCTCCGCTCTCATAGCTCCCCATCAATTTAACATTGGCTTCCCACTGTTTCCAGTATCCTTTTCCTTACTCTCAGGAATCTGGTGGAAATGATCCCACCCCGCCCCAAGTTCCTTTTTTATGTGACTGAATGATGGGAACAGGCCATGTATTCTCACGGTTATATTTTAGTGTTGCACGCTCTAAGAGACAGGTGCAGGGATAGAAGCAGTGACACACAAACAGAAGGGAAAAGGCTGAAAAAGTAAGAACTGTGGAATTATCAAGCAGTGGCAGGAACAGAGAGAGAGAGAGCTTACCTTTTGTTGAAAAGACAAAAATGCATTCAAAATAAAGAACAAATGTATTCTCCATGTTTCAATTCATAATAATAATTTTATGTGCATCTGGATCCAGATTTCCTTTAAAGTACATGCTTAAATTTGAACTGCGTCATACTCATTAAAACTTTGCTGTAAGGCCCCATTCAGACCAACTACAATTCTGTGTGCTTCTCATTTGTTTGAATAGGCCTAGGGGTGGTGACAATGCAGGGTTGTTGGGCAAGCACATGCTATTGATACATTACTTTGTGACATGAACTGCATATTCCTACTGCTTTTCAAGATATCATGGATTGTTACAAATTAAGCCACGTGTATAATGTACAAGAAGAGATTTCACTATTGCTCCCAAACGTCACCTTTATTTTATGTTTCTATTGGGCTATATCCATACTGCTATCAACTCTGCTACAGATACGTGTGGCATCCACACTACTTTTAGAGCCAATGAAATGGAAAGCTATGGAAATTCTGCTGGCCCCATTTTAGTTAAAAACGATAAGTAGGAGCAAGTCAGTAACATGGGCTGACCTTTGATATAGGCTGTTGTTAGACAACCCTTTAATACCCTTCCAACTCTCCATCTGTCTATTATTTGGGGTAGGGGATAGTCAATGGAAATGCAGCAGTGCTCAATATCTTGAACAGCTAAGAAGACCTCAAATTCAGCAGAGACAAATTAAGGTCCATTCTCAGTCAGTATTTCAAAGGGGTTACCTTCATGGCAAAATACAGTGGACAAGAATGCAATGATAGTAGCAGATGTCAGATATAAGCTAAGTGCTACTTCAGACCATTTACTGTAGTGGTCCACCAAGACGACAATCAGGGAAAGCAAAGTGAAATGGTCTTACAATAAACATGGCAAGTTATGGCAGTTTTGTCACACAGGGGGCAGGTTGACTCAATGATCGCTTCCACATCTGAGTCAAAACCAGGCCACCAATCTCCATGTGTGGCCTTGAGTTTGGACTCTACAGCTCTGGTAAGTATATGGGGGAAAGTTGTATGAGTTGTGGCCGTAGAGCTGGGGGAATTACAACATGATGGGAGCCTCGAAAGCTCCAAACACAACAGTCTTTTCAGTGTCTCTGTGATTGAGCACTGCAGCTATGCCATAACCACATGAGTCTGTAGTCACCAGAGTTAGGGAGTAAGGTCAAACAGGGTCAGTGCTGGAAGCAATCAGTTGCTTAACTCAAGTTAAATTCTCTTGTGCAGCATTTGTCCACTTTAATTCTGCATTTGACGATAGCAGTGTATGAATAGGTTCAACAACAGTATGGGGTATTCTACATTCAATAAATGTAGAATACCCCAGTGGCGACGTCACAATGGAGAGATACCTCTGTGATTGCAGTGACATTGTTCAGATTCACTTTAGCTGAATAGGTACTTTTCCACATTGAGTTTTAGGCCACTTCCATTTAATCGGTGCAGTACAGCCTTAAGTCCTGTCTCATGCTGGGGTAACCAGCATACACTATTACGCACCTAAGCAAAATTGCAAACCATCTAAAGGTGACAGAATCTGTGACATAATTCTATGGAATGCACTTGGAGCAGAGGCGAGAACGAAAGGGACGTTGGTGAACCGGAAGAGTCCGTCATGAGTGATGAAACCAGTAAAGTCTCTGATCCCAGGGTGCAGTGGTACTTGATATTCGCATTCTGTAGGTCAGTGATGGAAAACATCTGCGCCCCTTGTAGCTCATGAAACACTTTCTAAAAATATGGCAGTGGATGTCTGTTGTACAAAGGCTGTCCATCAGCAGTGCATCGCGGGGTGCGCTTGGAGCGTTGGTGGGAGTGCACACTCAGCAGAGGAGCACAGCGAATGTAGCGCGAGCAGTGTGTACTTTTGAAAGTTATTATTGACATTAGGATGATCTCAGAAGCTGGCCTTTGTACTGTGGATCATGATTCGCTAATTAACCAGCTTAAAAACTGGGTAGGCATGACCGGGACTGCTCTACTTTAATGGCAGATCGGGAATGCTCTCTCCAGCTTCTCAGACGTCACGTGTAGCATTCCTGAAGGATCTGTTCTTGGTCCTTTACTGTTTGCATTATACATTTTACCACTAGGTCATGTAATCTGTAACCTCAACATTTCCTTTTATTTTTAAGCTGACGATACCCACATATTTTTGTCTGTTAATCCTCCTCAACCGCTTCACTCACAGCTTGTCTTACAGACATAAGGTCCTGATGTCCTGCAACTTCCTTATGCTGAACGATGATCAAACAAAAGATTTGGTGTTTGGACCTAAATCACACAGGGATGCTATAAATGAGTCCTTAGCATCACAGGGTCTACAGTGCACTCATGAGGCCAGAAACCTGGGTGTAGTCTTTGATTCAGACCTGTCACGCTCAGAATTAATTACATTTTTTTATTGCATTGCATCCTCTTATATGGCTGACCTAATCCCATAGATACCAGCTCGTGATCTCAGATCTGCAGATCAACTGTTACTTTTGGTTCCCGATGTAGGGTAGGTGACTGAGGGCAGTAGAGTGTTTTCAGTAATGGCTCCATGACTATGGAATAACCTTCCACTGGGAATTCGACAAGCTACCTCATTGTCCTCTTTTAAATCTTGTTTCGACAGAAAAAAGTGTCAATGGGTGAATGGCAAACTGTACTGTTAAGTGTTTTGAGTGGTCAGCAAGACTAGAAAAGCCCTATCTAAATACAAAGCATTTACCATTAACATTGACCTCAATTATATAAAATGGTCAAAATGCAGAGCTGTGTTTATTCACTCAGCACCTCCTTGCTGGCCCTTCTCTCCCTCTCTCTCGCTCTCTCTCTCACACACACACACTCACATAAGCACATTGACACCGGAGCTGTCTGTCATACTCAGGCTCGCTAAAAACAACAACACATTACGTCTTTGCAAACATCTGTAATGAGTCTGTTTGTGGGTAGGTGAGATCTGATCACAGTGGTCATTTGAAACACATGTGGAGACACATTCTGATGCCAGGTGGGAACTGATGAACTCAGAGCTGTCCACTTGTGATTAGATCAGCTCAGACGAATGTTAATGCCAGGTCGGAACAGGGCCTCTGATGGTGAGCAAGTGCATTTTGTATATAATCTGATTGCAGAATGTGTGTGTGTGTGTGTGTGTGTGTGTGTGTGTGTGTGTGTGTGTGTGTGTGTGTGTGTGTGTGTGTGTGTGTGTGTGTGTGTGTGTGTGTGCGCGTGTGTGTACGTTTGTGTGTGTGTGTGTGTGTGTGTTCTGATGGTAAATATAAGAAAGAGGCTTAGACAAGGACATAGAGGGTGACCCTAGCAGTGTGAAACACAATTTGACAGGACAACTGGGAAGATATATTACCACAGTCACCAATGTGTGTGTGTGTGTGTGTGTGTGTGTGTGTGTGTGTGTGTGTGTGTGTGTGTGTGTGTGTGTGTGTGTGTGTGTGTGTGTGTGTGTGTGTGTGTGTGTGTGTGCGGGCATGTGTATGTGTGTATGTGTGTGTGTGCATGCGTGTGTGTGTGTGTGTGTGTGTGTGTGTGTGTACGTCTCTTTGAAATCTTTTGAGTTGGAGGCCTGGTCCTTAACTAATGCTCACCACACGTCTTTGTTCTCAATACTGCAGCCTTACCTGAGGAGTAGTATCACACAAACAATGTGATAATGTGATAATTAAATAGTTCATAACAGGACTTTAGAACAGCTTCAAGCAGAGTGGGAAAGTACGAGTAAAGGACTTCTCACCAGCCAGCGAGTCATAGTGGCACTGACTCCCGCACACAGACTCAATGATGACAACGAGGTGGTGGGTGTGCACAGCGTTCGGAAATTATCTGGTAAAGGCTGCCCTCTAGTGGACAAATGAACAGATACTGATACAGATGTGTCTGCAATAGTACCAGTAAAACTGCCAAACAAATTTTTGTATACAAAACTACAATCAACAATCTCTATTTTTTTTGGAACTTTTGAATATGTGTCAAGACTTTTGTAAATGTATTAATAATCAAAAGCTGAAATGAATTATTGCAATTAACAATTACAACTGTGATCATACGCATGAACACAAATGGACCAATGGAGTTTCGTCACAGAACCTGTGAATGACAACCAACATGATAACTATAGCATGAATTTAAAGAGTGTCAATTGGCAGGATTTTGGTGATCAAAACACAGAGTCCTGACCAACACATGGTTCTGAACAAAAATCTATATTTTAGTCATATTTTATTGTCTTTCATTAACAAACATTATACCATTAATTGTCATCCAAGGATATACACAAAAGCACCAGCATTGCTTCTGAAAATGAAGTTGAACATATTTTTGTTTTTTGCTCTACCGTTTACTTTTGAGAAGCACATGCATGGAAATAGATAACCATCTTTTTAAAAGGGTTTCCATAGTATGTTTACCACTTCATGAAACATTACAGTCCACGAACAGCATTTGGGGAACAAAAGTGCTTTGTTTTGTTCTCTCGTCTTTTTTGAAGCAGGTCACAGACTCAGTTTGTGGAGCAACAGAAGCTGTTAGGCCCCCGATCAAAGCAGACTGGGGCCGGAGCACTGTCAATCCCAGTGTTCAGCAGTGGCATTCTGTTTGGGATTATCACACCTGTGGTTCAGGGATTAATCCCTGCAGAGACATGGGAACCAGAGACAAGAGGGCTCCAAGGTTGAGTGCAGAAATGGAGGAGGGGCGTAATAACTAAAGTGCATCCCAGGACTGGCCCAATCCGTTTTAGGTGCCATGTGAAGACCGACAGGCAGATACTTGACCTCTAAATCCATAGTGGTTCAGAATTGCACCATCTGCAGCAGATTTGGGAACTAATTCCTATCGACATGAAAGAAATTCTGAAAGAAATCAACTTTGAGTAAATAGCAAAACATACATGTGGGAAGAGGCAGAACCACAGAGGCCTCAACTCTGAATGATTTCTTCAGTTGTTGGTCAACTGACAATGTTGGTTTATGTGACCTAAGTTATTTGCAACACAACCTTGTTAACAGTCAGGACGTGTGGGTGGGTTGAACCTTTTCAAATGGTATCTGGCACCATTACCAGTTTCTAGTCCAACAATATGAATACTGAATCTAAAACAGATGGTTGAATTGTATTTATAATTAAAAGCAATACAAATTTATTTATTTTGGCTTCTCTCTCCTAACTCTCTAACCCACACAGAGGTTGAACTGATCAGGAGTGAGATAACGCTGTAACTTCTGTATGATTATGTGTATTGAAACCACAGAGCTTTGTTTCTGCTGCTTTAACGGGACAGAGACAACAATTTATAATAAATATAATGTAATTTCTTTTTAACTAGTACTGGGATCAGAACCTGGGAGTTGATATTTCCAAATAATGCTCAATTAAATTTTATTTTCTTATCCCAAATGAAATAAAAAAAATCATTTGAACGCAGGGCATGAAACATTCATTTGTTGGATTATGTTTTGTGAAAAAATATTGATTTGTGTAATGTATGAAATGTATGAAAAATCAAAAAATCACTGTTAGGCAGTGAGGGGAAACTGAAATAATGTTGAACTGCAGAAAAAATTATATAGATCACTATCATACCAGTTATACATCTTAGCTTTCCTCTCAGTGTGGTGTTGAGTGTACACTTGTCTAAATTAATGAACGGTATTGACTAAACACCCTTAAATTATTTTTTATCTGACTCAGTCCATCTGAGTGTGACACTGGTGTCGTACGACTGCTATATCAGCTTTATTCTTTTATTGACCATGCGGAAAATCCTCCCTGTGTTTGCTTTGCTAATTCCCATGGTATTTCTTCAGTTTGTCTAACAGCTTATAGTCGCCAATCCGCTTTTTTTCAAAACCAAGATAAACAGCAAAACATAGCAACAGAAAAGAATCAAGAGTTACAAAAACATTTAAAGAATCACTTCCTCTTTAGCAATTTGTCCTCAAAGTAAAAGCACAATGCTTTATATCAAGCTGAATTACTATTATTTTTATTATAGCTATGTAATTGTCAACTACGGAAAAGGCCTCTGACATTGCTGAAATG
Organism: Limanda limanda; assembly: GCF_963576545.1. Taxonomy (NCBI): domain Eukaryota; kingdom Metazoa; phylum Chordata; class Actinopteri; order Pleuronectiformes; family Pleuronectidae; genus Limanda; species Limanda limanda. Next base: position 25,612,678 of record NC_083651.1, read on the forward strand.
CAATTTATGAACAAATAACACCAGTAAGTCACTCAAACTGACAAATAAGCCAAACACATGCAGTAATAAAGCAAATTCTGTTTAATTCATGAAAAACATTGAATTAAAAATCTATGTGCTAAAAATATGAATCCGGTGGATCATGGACGGACAATGGCTTCACTGCAGATAAACCAGGTATTATAAACGCAAAGGTTTCTCACTTCACTCTGCAACATGGAGTGTATATAAAAAGCTCTGAACACGGTGAACAACAACACAACACAACAATAAAACAACACAACAATAAAAAAGTGACACTATATTTTACTTGTTTTAGGAGGACTCAGTAATGCCAAGGAATAATTCTGAACTAGCTCCAGAGTTTAAAAAAAGCAGTCCCTCTTAAAATTATAATGCACATGTTTAATTCTAAATATTGAAAACAGAGATAAACAGAGATTGTTAAGAACATCTCATGACCCATATAGGTTATTATTGGGTCTCTTAAATATCATGTACTTTGTTTTGTTTTTTACCCATTATTTATGTAACCTGTGTTGTATGGACAAGCTCAGCTCTACACCTAAATTGGATCTCACATCATTGGGCACTGGTGCATTAACAAGGAGGCAAAGCCCCATGAGTGTTAGAGCTTGTAGCACTGTCATGAATAATTTCAAAGTGACACAGAGACATTGGATTTGACAAATTTGCTGTTGTTGTGGACAAAAACAAAGCTTATTGTGACAAAATAGAGGCGTTAATATTGCTCTTTGATGTGAACCTTTTTTGCTCTTCTTCAGCTGCTCAGTCCGGACTTTCAAATGATACCTTGCATTGTGAGCATGAAGAGGCATGATCGTCACTGCCAGCTTTATGGGCACTATCCATTCTAACGATGTAAAGCATGTCCATATTGACAAATTTATAGAGATAACGGCTGTGCGGCTATGGCTGAGGGGTAGAGCAGTAGTCCTCCAACCAGAAGGTCAGCAGTTTGATCCCCAGTCTTCCACTTCTGCATGCCGAAGTGTCCTTGGGTAAGTTGCTGAACCCCGAATGGCCCCTCATAGAACAAAAAAGTGCTGCCGGTGCACTGTATGAATGTGTGTGTGAATGGCAAACTAACCATTGACCATAACAGATGTGCTCCCACTCAATACATTTATGTGCTGATTCCAGATTGTCAAAGTATATTTGCACAGGATGCAAAATTTGAACAGAAGAGCACAAGGAAATAATTGCACAATAAAAAATTAGGACAAGCAGTGAATGCATTCAAAACCTTTACTGTGGTAGTTTTTAGAATGATGGTGTGTGTATTTTAATGACATTCCAGACACACGGTGGTGGGATTGATACACCACCTGTGAGGGACTGGGGTGCAGACTGGCAATTCTCTGGCTCACTTCAGCAGCAAATATATGCTATATTCTACACACATGCCTGTATTATTGTTTATTATTAACGGCATATAACAAACTCCTGTATTAAGTTAGTATTTGTTTGTCCGGTTTTTGTATGTATGTGTGACCACGGGCCCTGTCAAGGCCCGGATTTCATTAAAATTTTATAGTGTACTGACCCTTTAATACTGACTCAAACCAACTAAAGGCCAGCAGATGATCATCTATAGTGACCATGACAGTAAAAGATGAACTGAGACTAGGACTTACCCTAAGATTACAGACATTTATTCAGCAATTGAGAATTAACACATGATATTTACAACAGAAAATTGTATCCAGAGCAGAAACTTAAAATTGTAAAAAAAATTCATATATACCTAAATGTATGTATGTGTATGTATATACTGTATATATATACATATATAATACTTAACAGGCCACATCCACAAAAGGGAAGCAGAGTGCTAAAGGGGGATTTGGCTGTGGCCGCTGACAGTGAGAGGACAAAGTTATACTGGGACAGAGTACCCACCACGCTCACATGCCCTATACTCACACGCACTACAAAGCAAAGCAAATGGAGAGGAGAAAAATATAAATTGGGAAGGACGTGCAAAGAACAACCAAACATGCGATTATGGGGGGTGTGAAGCACAGGTGAGAAACTCCGTCACCAAACACTCCACCGTCCTGACGGCCACGTTTTCCACCGTTCCTATAGCACTCAAATATACAAAGACAGGAAAAACATGTTCAGTAAACAATACTAGCACTGCAAGGCAGATACAGATATCTATTAGCTTCTTGGGGGGAAGTAATGGATACTACAAGCATAGCAGAGTTAACAAATTAACAACAAAAAAGACCAGTTCATAAACTTAGGTCACTTGAAGACCCCTGTTGTTGGTAGCATCCCCTGTCGGTGAGGAGTATATAGCACTGCAGTTTATTCCAGCTTGGTTTGTCAGTGCTGGCAGTCTGTTGATTGCTACCGAATGTTTCCATGATGCTGCCTGACCCGAATATGTGTAAATGCAGTAAATAAATGCTCACATCTAGGGTTTGTCGAATCTCTGGTCTCTACCTCGTCACTATTGGTCCAGACTGCTCACAAGGTCAGACCAACATGGATCATCAAACTTTAGTGGCTCTCCATGGCCACCAGAAAATACCTGACTTCTGGTCTCCACTCATCTACCTGAACTCAATCATATGGGCCAACCAACCTCTGACGCTTTGTTTCTCAAAAGGATCATCATCAGGCACCCTCATCCGTGCAAACAAGGCATTGTCTGAAGTCCAGACTGTTCTTGTTCGAGCTAACACATCTTCTAGAACCTCTTGAAGACTCATCTCTTTCAAGAGCACCTCCTGTCCAAACTATGGTGATAGGTGTCTACTTGCACATTTAATCGCACTTCTTAACTTGATCTACAGTTTGTCTTATTGTACAACTAGCCTACTCACTTTAAGCTCTCCCGCTGTACTAAAACTTTAATGTTGTCAAACACTTTTAAACAGATTTAGAGTGTATGTAAAATGTTGCTAAAATGTACTGTAGATGTAACTAATACTTCATCTTATGCTTCCTGTTTTTGAAACCCAGCTTAAATTGTTTATTATAAAAAATTTAGAAGGAAAAAAAAAACAATAAGAAGCCCTATGAGCGAAATTGTGACTTGTGAGTATGGGCTATACAAATAAAATTTGATTTGATTGATAATTGATTTTATAAGCGAGCAAAGATATTCAACTGTCAATAGATTTATTGGTTGTTGTTTGTTTGTTTTTAAATGAAAAATGTCAAATAAAAGTAATCCCACATTTAAAGTTTTGAAAGTCATTTACAATGTCGCCTCGAACGATGGCTTTATGGTCACTCTACTGTGTTCCTGGTCAGCAAGTAATGAACATACATTTCCCTCACTTGACGACAGACAGTGCACTTATCATCTTACAGCAGGTTTTAGAAAGCAAGATCTAACTTTGGTGTTAGATTAGTCTAACATTAAGATGTAGCTTAATGCCTTTTTTTTTTTACATTGCAATTTCCCATATAGTTTTTAAAGAAGATTTAAACATTTCTGGCATGTCTTCTTTACCATTCACTGTGCAACTTTTTACAGCATCAGATCTAGGGAACCTTTCATGTTTCTTTACATTGTCTAAGTGTCTATACCATATTTGAGGGTCCCATTAACCTTACATTTCCTGTTTTTAGCTACTTTCTATGTTTTGGGCTATCATTGTGTTTGATTATAATTAAAGTTTTCATCTTGGAGTGCAACAACTGATTTTACATTGAGTCGGTTAAACACCCTCTAACACAATAGAACATTTTGTTTGGAAAACATATCAAACCCAGTTAATCAAAGTGAAGAATATTTCTTCAGTTGACATCTGTGTATTTTCTCATCATGAAGTCAAGTTATTTATTTGCAAGCCCCAAATCCTTGTATGTCTCTCACTGGCCTTTGTGCCCTAAACATTTTAGACAAAAAAAGCCCAAATTACCTTGCCCCTAACATGATGAAATTCCTAATAACAATATATCCCTACAAAAACATGAACATAATGGCGTCCAGCACAAATACATAGCCTCAAATACATAGCCTCTAATTGTATGATACACCCTACCCAGCTACATGCCCCAGAAGGCTTCCCATTTTACAATTTTAATAAGGAGGACCTCCTTATGACCTCTTTATGAAATGCTTGTGATGCACAGCCAAATGTCTCACCTAAATGGGGAACAGAAATCTAGCATCATATTGTGTGAGATCACCTTACGTTGCCTTCCACATTTACATGGGTAGTTTCATCATTGAAGAACTAAGCTTGTCATACATCTCACAAAAGTTTAACTCTGGTAATCCTGGCTTTTCCCAGCACTTTACAGTCAGAGTGAGTCTGATCCTCAGTATGAATGCTGCAAGCTATGGATCAGAGAGCTGGAGCAGACGCACTCGCCTGTTCTTGCCACATCACCTTAGTAAGTTACCAGCTGATTGAGTGACTATGCTACATGACTTGAGAGTTAATCAGAGTGCAGCTGTGCAGTCAGGGAACTGCCCCTGCAACAGGCTTGGCTCAGGTTTAAAGTGATAGTTCACCGACTGCACTGTTAAGTGCTTTGAGTGGTCATGATGACTAGAAACCCTCATCTACAGGATCCTTGCAAGGGAAAACGTGTTACAGCTAGGTGAGAAATAATAAAAAGCAATATATATTTCTATAGATGAGGTTTTGCTGTTCCAAACATTTCATGAGTTAACTCTGGTTTTACACACAGAGTATTTTTTACACAAAATAAATGTCACAACTAGTTTCATTTGAACCCTACTAAGATCCTGACAGTCGTTCACTCTTGAGTTCAGCTCAGAACATCAGAGAGAAATACAAACTGAACCTTCTGAAGTGTTTTATTTGAAAAATTATCAACACACTGCTCAATATTTCCATGATTATAATAGAACATTTCAGTGAGAATGAGTTCATGTTGAGTAAATTCTTTTTAAATTTCCATTTTATGTATCATTATCTACTGTGAGAGATCAGATGATTCACCAGTTGTGGAAGGGGCAAGAATGAGTCTTTTTCTCTTCAGCAACCAAGTAGGAAATGTTGACACAGGGCACCGACAGTCATTGCCCTCACGTCAGACTTGTGTTTAGTATGAAGTGACAATAAATCTGCTAAATGAAGGCAACTGAATAAATGACTGCAGAGCTGTGATTTTGACTGTTAAACATTTGAGACAATAAGTGGAGCCCTGGAATGGGGCTGTTTGAAAGAAGATAAATCAACAGGCCTCAACACACTTACAGGTCTCTCTGCTTTGTTAGCAGAAAGGGTAAGAGATCACTTCATCTTCTGATCATAAAAGTTGTTTCATCAACAGAATTCTCACACACCAATGTGCTTATTTCACTTGTTCAATATAGCTTGTTTGTTGCAGGACTTCATTCATGGTTTTGATGGTGGCACGACAGCACCAGATCTTTTACCACAGCTGCTGTAACCATGGCAAACAAATCCTCAACATTTATTACAAGAAAAGTTATATTCTAGCTTAACTAGAAATGCTCTAGCAGAGATTCAATTCACCGTGCAGGCAGGATTCTAACCATTACTTTTTGGCCAGCGACATGCGATTTAACAATAGACTGGGACAAATGCTGATCTGAGACTTCCTTTACCAATTCACTACTCGACAAACATTCCTACAGCTCCTCTGTAGGGATGGAGGGTTTAGATGACAAGCCTGTGGAAACTCTAGAAAAACCCAACTGCACATCACAACTGGTCACCCATCTGCTGTCACTTCTGATTTAGGGTCTTCTGGTTTTCAACACGTACCTTCAAGTTTGTCGGATGTATATAGAATTTAGGCTCAGTAATGTGGGTGATAATGATGTTGTCATTACATAAGAGCACAGTCTTGTTGAAAATATAACAACGCTTCAAAGAAAAAGTCTCTTGACACTTCAGACACTATCAGATTTATTCAGAAAAGTGTGGTTAACTGTAATTTGAACCTAAAAGATAACACTTGCCGTTTAGTCAAGAAACATTTTATTGTGATTACAGCAGCATTTTCCTGTGACACTTAAATCTATAAATATAAATCAATATAAGCTCAAATTGAAACAAATGTTCTACAAAGGTAATGGTCAGTTTATGATGTTCTTAAATAATTGTGTTTGAAAACAATCACCCAACACTCAAGAAAGGGATTTAAACAGATTTAATAGCAGTCCAGAAGTCCCTGAACTTATGTTCAGCTGCCCTGAAGCGTCTTCATAATAAAGCTGCTGGGTGGTGCGTCTGTGAATATTGTCCCCACAAAAACGTGTGTCCCCCACAGAGTGTGTCTGATCATTCTGCAGCAGCCCAGGTCCTCGATCTGGAAACCCAGGTGACGGTACCTGTCATCGGTCTCAAACAGTGTGTTGTTGGTGTACGAGCCAAAGAACTGGAGAAGAACACACATATTTATCATGTAGTTATCTAATTGCAATGCTTTTAAACACGATGAAAGGGTTAGGGCTAGGGTTAAATCTCATCTGCACATTTCTAGTATCTGTCTTCAAGTCATCAGCAGCTTTAAACTTTGTCAGTGTAACACAAACAATGCCTGAGTGTCTCTGCTAAACTAAGCTACTGAACAAAAATAAGCTGAAATGAATTAAACGTAAGTGTCAAATCAGAGGTGACAGAAACTATTTCAGCATGAATTGAAACACAATCAAATCTAAACAGTGTGAAACTAGCAGAATGAGATTTAAATGTTTATGTAAATGTTTTATGTAAGAAGTTTACCTGACCAGAGATTTGTTGTCAATGCTCAGAACATGACACATTTGTATACATTTCTTCTGTACTACAAAAATATTATTGCCAATAGAGTTAGCTATCGAAGGTTTCATGAAAAGGGTCATGAACAGCTGGGGTTTAGCTGATATTTCCTGATTGATTGCTGTGGAAGCCCACACTGGCTTTACTGTACTGACACACCTATAAATAACAACAAGCCTCCACCTAGCACAGACTAGCATTGATCATCTCGTATCTACCATCTTATTTCTGTTCTACCTGCACAAATATGATCCTGCGAGAGCAGAGCTATAACAGGCTCAAACTCGATCTTCCCTTCCTGCTCTCAACAGCTCAACACTCATTTGCTTGATTGTATATTTTTAATCCAGAATGAATATTCTACAAAGGAAAAACTCCCATTTTAAATACATACAGCTCATTTGTTACTAGTGATACATTTATTATGATTGTGGGTTTCTCTTTCATCATGTAAGGTCTCCACTCTGTTATATACAGCGCCTAAAGATAATTTATGTTGTGATTTGGCGCAAATCAAATACAATTTTGTTGAATAATAATCAGACCTCATCAGACCTCAAATAACTAAACAATTACAAACATTCATTATGTAATATTGAATATCCTAGAATACTGTGCATCTGAAACAAGATTAGTGCACCCATAGCATAGACTGTATAATTAGGATTAAGATACATTTATTTGTCCCAAACACATGCACAGACATGCACAAGCACAATCATGCAATTGTAGGGAAATTTAACCTCTGCTTTTAACCCATCTGGTGCAGGACACACAGAGCAGTGGGCAGCCATGTACGGCGCCCAGGGAGCAGATGTTGGGGGAGTAAGGTGCCTTGCTCAGGGGAACTAGAAAGGGTAGGGAGAATCCTCTTGGATTTTTGGACAGATCAATCCAGGTTCGTCTTTTGGTTGTTTCTACGTGGAGTCGAACCAGAGACCTTTTCTGCCCATAGTCCAAGTTTCTGCCACTAGTCCACCGCCTCTCCGGAACGCTGCCTCGTGAGGATGGTTTTCCACTCACATATAGTTTTGTGTAATTGTATGAAGTACATGTGGCTAATTAAATGCCATGTGTCATCAAGTTTCGGGGTGCAGCGTTTCTGCTGACACACCAGTAAGGTCAAGATCAGTTTCCAAATTAAAGCAACCGACAGTGTTTCTATTAGTCACACTCTAAAAACTGTCCATTTATTACTGTTAACAACCTAAATGTTATAGTGTAGTGAGTGGGGGACTTACATAATTCAACCTCCGCGCTCAGTATGTGTTCGCAACATTGTTTACGTAGTGCGTTCGGCGTCAGGCTCCTGCGTGGGTGATGACGTCGACCCCAGTGCATGCCGGGTGGCGTGATGACGTCAGGGGCCCGGCGCGACGGGAATGTAATGACGTCCGGGACCCCGGGGCATGCTGGGGTATTTAACGCCATCTTGTTTGTTTTGATTTGGATGCTAACTGATGCTAAATAAACGGAGCACCACTCGTGTTCCAGACGTGTTCCAGACGTGTTCCAGACAAGACATTTTCTCCTCATGTTACATGCGGCCGCTGGTCAGCTTGTGACTAACTGTTACAATGCGGTCCTTTACACCTCCCATCAAAAATCTTTGTTGCACACTTCAGACACTACAGTTAGGTCAGATAGGCTGATAAAACAAGTATGTAAATGTTGGAAAGCAGCGACAGCAGCAGATGGTCTTTCACATTCACTCTTGAGCTGTTCAGACAGTTGTGAATGTAAGTGTTTCACTTGAGTGACAGTTATAATCTTACCGCCAGTCCTGAGGATGGGTCGATAAAGTCTGCCCAGAATCCTTCTTTTAGCAGCGCACAGCAGATCTCCTGGGCTCCATCCACAAACTGCTCAGGAGATGAACATTTGTTATCAATGTGCGATAGATGCAGATAAACAGCTAAATGATTTTTTGATCATTTTATACATCTGACATAAAGGGAAAACAATTGACCCGCTGTGCTTGACTGAATACGTCTCACTACCTGACATTCCACACAAATATTATGATGTGAAATCTACTCATTACTCTAAATTAAAATGATTCTGTACTGGAAAAATAACTCACATTTATTACCGAATCAGCCTTCCTCACTGAAAAACCCATTTCGTACTTTCCTCAGTCTTGCCCTAAACACTATAATTCAATTCTCTCTGCCCATGTTTAGATTCTTCTCCATAATCAGTCGCAATGAGTGGCGTCTGATTGGTCCCCGATTTATTCTGCAGCATGACATAGAGCAGTGACACATGGCCAGAACCATAAAGATCTGATCCCCCACTTCTGAGCAGGAGAAACAGAATGAATCCTATTAAGGAATATAATAGGAATATTATAGAAATACTGCAGTCAAGCGGTTAGTTACCATAAACATGTTCCGTCACATTTCTTTTACAATTACAATTTAGTTACCAGAATGGAATAGTGCAAATAATTTCAGATGGACAATTTTCAGACCTATCATGAAATCAGTTTTTCTAAAATATTGTACATGGACAGCACAAGTACATTAAAGTTTTCCTAATTAATTTTAGTGACAATGCAGTGATTTACTGCACAGTGCGAGCTTGTAAAGAATATATAAGGCTGTGGGTCTGGTTGAAATCCATCAAAACAGGACGGCAGGTCTAAATTCTTCACACAAAAAAGAAATATATCAATTTGTGTTTTGCACAAAATAAACAAGCAGTTTTATAATGATTCTTCTTTAACTTTATGACATCTTTCACAGAGTGTTTGACAAGGACTATATATGCAGTTCTGAGAGAGAGAGAGAGAGAGAGAGAGAGAGAGAGATCAATCACAGATAGTAATTCCTTCAGTAAAAGGGAACTGAATTTTTAATGTCCTCCTTTTTACTATGTGCCTTGCATGAAGGCAGCAGCTGATGGAGCGATTATGTTTTACTTTTTAATATGAATAGGCTGTTGATTTGTCACGGTAATGAGCGCATTGCATATACTGCCTACCCAAAGTCTCCACCAGTAAAAAAAAAGACCCTTCAGATCTCCAGAAAGCAGCTCACCTTGCTAAGCATCTTCTCTCTCTCCTCCTCCACATCAGCACACCATGATGTCATATCATTCTTGGTCTTCTGGGTTACTGTCACCACCATCATACCAGAGGATGGAGCCTCAGGAAACATGGACTGGAAATCTGTTCATCACATTATCAGAAGAAACACAAATCACACAAAGCCACTGCTTCTCATCAGCTAAATGAGCTAAACTCTGTTGTTGCTCTGGTGGTATATGCCAGTCCAAATAGAGAAGTTGGATTTTTGTGGATGATGGTTGGAGGAGTGCAGTGTCAATGCTGTACCTTTCTGTAGTAGCTCCGGACAGGACTGTATAGCACACTCCACACTGGAATTATCAAAGTACTGTTCAGCTCTACTGACACTCTGAGACGAGGCTGGGACGTCTTTGTCCTAACACACACACACATTACAAAGACGAGTACACAGTGAGTCTTCTCTTGCTTCATTATTTTCTGACACTAGCTGTCACTGTCCTTATCACTACGTAGAGGAACACAGTGGTGATTTATTGTAAATGTTTTCCTGTCAATTGTACTTTCATTTGCTGTTCAATCAGGTTCACGAGTGAGTTACATGTAACCTGTAACCCATGTTCAAATTATTACACTTACAAAGTCAACAATGACCTGGGCCAGTATGAACTCATGTCTCTCACTACTGGACAGGAATGACAGCACATCAGGGACCATCTTGTTTGCCAGAGTCTCTTTCTTCTTTGTTATTCCTTCCATGTGGCATTCAAAGCCTACATTACCAGGCAGCTGGAAGCGCTGGTCCTGGGGCCCAAAAGGCCCCATGCTCTCATCAGGCCACACTGTCCGCAGTCCTGAACCAGCGAGGGGACAACAGGACAAATTTATGATTAAATTAAATAATCTTTGTTTTTTGCTTGAAATTCACTGACTTTATGTCTATACAGCATGATACCATGTATACTATATATATATATATAATATATATATATATATATATATATAGTATATAAACTAATCCTCTCCTTCTAATGAGTTTTGAAATATAACACAAAAACATGTACGACCTACCCATATCAGATGGAGTGATGGCTACGTGTGGTTCATCAGAGCCTGAGGAACCCGCAGCAGAAAAGGCTCTGGCTCCTGCCACACGATGCACCAGCACATGAAGTCCTGGGAGGTAACTGACCAGCCTTGCTCTACGGCACAGCACCTGGACACAAGCACAACATATCATATTAATAGTTGTCTGTCTCTATCTCTCACACACACACACACACACACACACACACACACACACACACACACACACACACGACTTACACTGGCCATCCCGTTGTGTCTCTGTCCACCTGCAGGGTCCAGTTATATTCCTGTAGGAGCGGACGACTAACAGTCAGGAGGTTTTTCAAAGCATCGCTGAAAGTTTGTGTAGTAGTGAGATCGGATTCATCTGGAATCTGAACAGAGTCTACAGAGCCTCCAGACAGACTGAGCAAATACACGGACGTTGTGTAAGATACGTTGAATAACCACCAACCTACAGCTCACTGTGTAAAGAACATGACTTGTCTTCGTCTGACGGTCATATGTGTCACAGCAGACAGTTTGTACTACAGAGCAGGGACCTACCGGAGGGTGTGCCTCTTTCACTCGTCGTGAGACACAGCTTCAACTACAGATAAGCACCCTTCACACAACTCAGCTGTTTGTATGAAAACAATTCACCTTGAGTCCGAGCATGCGTGTAACGATTTCGTTTCTTTCCTGGATTCATGGAGGGCAGGTGGCAAAAGGCTTCAAAATGCATTACTGCCCCTGCTGGTGCGGAGGAAGAAGGGTCCTGAGCTACAGCCTATGGTCCCTAGCATAGATGGTCCCCATCTATGGTCCCCAGGCCATAGCCCTACATTGCTACTTCTTCTTCTTCGTCTGCTTTCGCAGCTTGCATTCTTGTTGTTGCATTACTGCTATCTTGTGGTGTTAGTTCACTCCTAAAATGCCCAGTTTGTCTTGACATCAGTCCTGTTCTCCGAAGAAACGTCCCCAGATATCTCCAGCCTTGTCCTCTCTCCCCACACTTCAGTTTGCACTTTATACTTACTCTTGTTAGTCCTGCATTTTCATTCCTTTGAGGTATACTTTTCTTTCAATTCACAAGTAAGCGTTCTGTTTTTGGTACCTAACAGTGTCCACACAGGCCTTGTTGGATGTTTCCTTGTGATGTGGAGTGTCCCATTCAGGTTGCTGTGTCGTAGAGTCTAGTTATTGTCTGTTATTGTCTCCGGATCCCAGTGCTGCTGCCACTCTTTATTGATTTCCTTACATGCAATAACCTTTCCTTCTGATTTTTATTTCTATTTTCTTTTTTAATTAGAATCAGAATCAGAATTATTTATTATTATTTATATTGCCATGTATATTTGCATATATTGGAAATTGCCATGGTGTGGTTGGTGCACTGTACATGAAAACAAAACAACAATATATACAGCAAGACAATACAGTAAGAAACAATAAGTTATGGCGATAAATTATGTGCTGGGGGGCAGAGTCAGTGTGATGCAGGGGGCTTGCTTGTGAGCCCCACTGCCATGGGGAAAAAACTGTTCAGGTGGCGTGAGGTTTTATGGAATGGAAGTCTCTGAAAAAGGTGGTGACCGGGATGGGGAGGATCAGCAATGATCTTTTACTGGTCCTGGAGTGGAACAGGTCTAGGAGAGTCGGCAGGTCACAGCCGATGACCTTCTCAGCTGACCGTATGATCCGCTGCACTCTGCCCTTGTCCTTGGCAGTGGAGGCAGCAAACCAGACGGTAATTGATGCGGTGAGGATGGACTCAATGATGGCTGTGTAGAACTCCACCATCACTTTCTGGAGGAACATCCTCTGCTGGGCCTTCTTGATGGTGGAGGTGATGTTCTCCGCCCATCTCAGGTCCTGTACAATGATGGTCCCCAGGAATCTGAAAGACTCCACTGTTTTAACTGGGGAGTCGCACGGGCTGAGGGGGGCGGTTTGGGCTGGGCCCTTCTGAAGTCTGCAAACATCTCTACAGTTTTTAAAGCGTTCAGCTCCAGGTAGTACTGGCTGCACCAGGAAGCCAGGCTGTTAACTTCCTCTCTGTAGGCGGCCTCGTCCCCATTGGAGATTAATCCAATTAGGGTTGTGTCGTCTGCAAACTTCAGGAGTTTGACAGAGTGGTGGCTGGAGGTGCAGTTGTTGGTGTAGAGGGAGAAGAGTAGAGGGGAGAGCACACAACCTTGTGGGGCTCCAGTGCTGATGGACTGGGACTCAGAGACAAGCTTGCCCAGCCTCACGCGCTGCTTCCTGTCAGTCAGGAAGTCAGTGATCCACCTGCAGGTGGTCTCAGGCACGCTAAGCTGTGTCGACTTGTCACAGAGAAGAGCTGGGGCGATGGTATTGAATGCGGAGCTGAAGTCCACAAACAGGATCCTGGCGTAGGTGCTGGGGGAGTCGAGGTGCTGGAGGATGAAGTGGAGTCCCATGTTGACTGTGTCGTCTACGGACCTGTTGGCTCTGTAGGCAAACTGCAGTGGGTCGAGGAGGTGGTTGGTTATGGTCTTTAGGTGGGTCAGCACCAGGCGCTCAAAGGTCTTCATTACTACAGAGGTCAGGGCGACTGGTCTGTAGTCATTAAGGCCTGTGATCCTCTGCTTCTTGGGAACAGGGATGATGGTGGATGTTTTGAGGCAGGCGGGTACCACGCATTCAGCCAGTGAGGTGTTGAAGATGTCCGTGAACACTGGAGAAAGCTGATTTGACCGTTTGCTTGGCTTATTTCTCCAATCTCACAATACCCATAATGCTCATGTGTGCAGGAATCCAGATTAATGGGACCATAGATTGTTCAACCCACTCCAAAGCCATCTGAATGGCATACAACTCTACTGTAGAAATATTCAAGAAGTTAGATGTTAGCTTGCACGGCTAGGAACTGTAACGGTCCAGTGTTGTTTTTTATTGGATCCTTAGATCCGTCTGTAACCTGTACTCTCAGTAATTACTTTCTTTAAATTTATAGAATTAATTTACTAAATCCATAATTTACCTCCTTGCCTTGACTTGCAGGATCTGAAGATCTACCACTAGTGGTTTTAATATCCACCCAGGTGTTGCAGTCCACATCACTGTGCAGCAGAACTCTATTCCATACACTCCCAGTTCTCCTGAAGCGTGTGTCCTGCAGTCCTGCTCTATATGCTAACGACTCAGTGACCAGACACTAAACATCTGACGTCATTTTCGGTCATTTTAGTGTGCTGAAAACCAACTGACACTGACGTGTGTTCAATAACAGACCAGTGTGAAGATGGACATGCCGCAGCAAGGAGCAAGAACTTGCTTATATTTCCTCTTTTTCCTCGATGTTTTTTTTTGCATTGTGTTGTTTATCTTATTGGTGGAATGCTTGTTTATAAAGCATAGTTTTGAATAGCGCTATATAAGTAGCCACTTGTCAGGATAAAATAGCTGAAATATCCTCTGGCTTTGTAGATCAAGATCGATGCATTATTCCCTGGGGAAATCAGAAAAGAAAACAAATAAGAAAAAAATCTTGCTATGTTAAAGAAAGTGATTACAAAAATACTTAATCCCCTCATTGTCGATGCCAGATTTTAATGGTTTCTTTCTTGGCACAGTAAATCTGTAATCTGATGTAAGACATGACATTCATTGAATGTTCAAAGATTGTATTTCGTTGATACTTGTGACAGGTTGGGAACCCCAAGTTTCTGGTTATATGCTGCACCTTGTTTGTTTGGAGATCTTCTTCTCCAATGCAATCCTCTATACACACTCTAGATGGCGATCCCTCACAATTTCTCCTCCTTGACTAAATGAAGCTGTGGCTACATTCCTAGACAGGCAGTAGAGTACAGAAGTCTTCTAAAATTCAATCAAGCTGCACCAAATTTCATACCCTCAACCATATCAGTTCCCTAAATATGCTAAAAAAAAATTCCCCCACCAAGTTTTAAGGAAATCCATTCAGTAGTTTTTGCATAATTCTGCTTGCAAAACAAACAAACAAAGAAACAGACAGACAGACAGGGGTGAAAACATAACCTCAGCGGAGGAAATACGTTTTTTTGCTGTAATTGATGGGAATCAAGTTTCAATGGGTGGACAAAAAGCTAATGTTATTTATGTAAAAATCAGGCCTAATGATTACAGTGCAATGTAAGCTATACATTATCCAAATGCAGTATGAAGTGAGAATGTAACAACCCTGAACCACTCTGGTACACACACACACACACACACACACACTCGTGTTCCTCTCGTATTATCATGATGATGATAATTCAATGTTCTGAATTAACATTAATTAACATAATTATAATATGTGTAGGCTTCCCAATTCAGATCTGACATGTCCCTCATACCTTCACTGATCAGACGGGACCATCTGTGCTTTAGTCACAATAGGGTATTCTGGGTGCACCAGAGGAGCACTTGAACCATTATCACCTTTTGGTGTAACATTCTACCATTATATGAATGTAGCTTAATAAATGCAAATGTTGGGTTAGGGTTTGGGTTAGGGTTTTGTTTACTTTATTTGTGTATACTTTTGTGCTACAAAGCAAGTGAAGTAACACCATCATTCTTACCATTATATATATATATAATTTAAATAATTGTATTCTGAATACAAGCTAATTAAACTGCATTTACAAATGGATTAACTTGGCCCCTTTTTAGACACAGAGTAAGTGGGGGACACAGGCCCTGCCCCACTTACATTACGACAGAGAGGACCTTGGTAACTTGGTAAATAATTCTTTATTTTTGTGGTGGTGGAGCATCTGGTTAGAGTTTGAACACAGACATGTTTGGCCATGCTCTCTACCCACAGTGACAACACTGGAGACCACAGAACTCCACTGGACCAAACAATTTAACAGTCCACCACACCCACACTGTCTCTTCAAAATTACCTCACAAATGCAGTCTATTCATTATCAATGCAGTGTCACTGTAACAACACAATGTTGGAAGCCATCAAAAGGTGCATGCATCATGGGAACTGGTTGATTTTCTTTATTTTCGCTTTTACAGGGGCTTAGTGTGAGATGTTCTGTATTGTTAGTTGACCCACATTTCCTGCTCTCAGTGTTTGCAAGTCATTTTAGAGACTCTGAGTTCCATTAGGACGATGTCCTCTAACTCATTCAGTCAATACAACTCTTCAAGTGTACATGATGGTATACATATATATATATATATATATATATAACTAGCGGGGATAAGTACAAGCAGCAACAACACAGAGCAATTCAATATAAAGGAGCAGTGGGGGTGGATGGGTTGGCTGTCCCCTCAGGGCCCTTCTCACTGCTCTTTTCTCAGTTCTCTAACATGGAAGACATATCTGCTTTGGGGCTCTTAGCAATAATTCAGACCACTTGTCCAGTGAGTGCTCTCTCTTCTGTATGCTGTTGATAATTGAGCCTGTGACTTATGCTGAAGGTAGATACATAATTATCAAAACTGACCAATATCCATGAGCATGCTCAATAAATTTCATGATGTCTTCCCATTATTGGGATATGCATGGGATCCCTGATAAAACTGATGGTTGATCTAAACAGACGGTCAGGGAGGTCACTAAAATCACTAGCAACTATAAACAAGATAAATGTTCTAACTGATCAAGTCTGCTTGATCATGTTTATTTTAACACAGGGTCAATGGTAAATTGAATGTGATAGATGAGAAAAAAGGTCAGCGCAGCAATATTAGCCCTGGTCATATAGAATGTGGGATATTAGAGAAAATATATACATAGTACAGCATGATACATACATTCAAATCCTACATATTTTGTAGTAAAAAGGAAACGTGTATACAACAGTATTGCACATTGGGTAGCAGCCGTGGTTCGATAGCAGCACACTTGGTTGACAGAACATAGTGCACACAAGAATGTAATTGACTATGCAACGCAGAACATTAAGATATATGAGAAGCCAATCCTTTACTATTAACCAAATTAAAACACTGTGTGCACATGATGTCAAATTAATAGAGGGTAGAAACCTTTCCATCTAAAGCTGGTGTTAATTTAAATAACTAATTTAATAATTAATAGTATAATAATAAGTTTAGAAATGTAGCGATCATATCTTCATTGTACTTAAACAAACTCAAAATCTAAACTTCAGAATAAATGTCTGTTTCCTTACTTAAATCCATGGTATTTGGTTGTTGTGTGCCGTAAACAGCACATGATGTGATTGCGACAAAATGTGATTGGGACAAAATAATCCACCGTGATAAAAAGTAAACAAAAATTCCTTCAAAAATAAAATGCCACATTTCATGTTCTACTATTACATATACAGTATATATATATATATATATAAATACATACATAAATATCTTACATGTACAACCAATTTTGAAAAGGGGATAAAGAGAGAACCCAAAAGACTTATGAGGACTTGTGGATGTGGGGGGAGCTGGCTTGGTGCCCTCACCAATGTCAGTGTTTATTAATTTTCCTCTTTCCCAGCCTCTTCGCCGCTTCAGTTGTTTGACTGGCCCTGACTGCTGCAGTGGAGGAGTTTCACTGGTAGCATGTACAACTAAAATCATCATGATTTTGTTTGCTCTCTGATGTGGTACATTTGTTGCTTTTCTTTGATTTATAACTCTCTCTCTTTTCTCTCAGTCCTAAGAGTTTATTAACCCGTAGGACCCAGTATGATGCCCTTGCACACGTAGCAGCAGGCTCTATAGAGTAGCAAGCCATGCCCACCAGAAAAATGGAATTTTATAAAAATGGGTCCTGTCCAGACCTGTAGAGCCAAAATAAAAAAAATGTATAAAGAACTTAGTAAATGACTCAATGCTAAATACATAAATAAATAAATATCTATACATAAGTAAGAAGAAAGTTGTATTTATTGGGTGAGGTAAAAGGCTCTTTATGTATTTCTACATGTATTAATATCCCTTCTTGAATGACAGCACCCTAACCCGCAGCTGTAACCAAAACAGCTTTTGACAGCAGAGCTGTGTAACACTGCCTACACAATTAAACTACTGACACAGAAATACTGAAATAAATCAATATGGAAATCTGGAAAAACTGAAATAAATAAATGTGAAAATGAATAAAGCATCTAGAAAAAAATTAAGAAATAAATGTGAAAATGCACAAATAGTCTACTTAAATACCAAACTGTATTTTTTTTTTATTCATGTGTTGAATTATCAATTTCAGCATTTGGCAGTTTCGGTCCTCCATAACACCCAACTGCACATCAGATCAGCCATTAGGGATCATCATGAGAGAATACAGGTCAACCCTCCAGCAGAGAACAGTAATCGAGAGTGTTTCAAGGGACTATACAACCAAACCGAAATTGTAAGTGCTTTGGACTAAAGTAACGAGACATTCTCCCCTCCCCTCTCAGTGGCTCCTGGCAATAGCCTACCCACCCTGTTGCAACGGCCCTTATTGTATATAGCTGATGTAACGCTGCTGTGAGGGATCATGCAGACAACCAAAAACTATGGACAACTATCTGTGAAGAATTATGGGATGTCCACTGTGGAGGAAGGAATTGGAAATGTCCCCACATGAAGCCACAGCACCCCCGTTATGATGTGTTCAGCCACTATCGACCTTAAGAAACACTTAGTCCTGTGACGTTAATTGTGGTCTCCCTGTTATTCACATGGATCGAAACACATTAATTTTAATCTACATCTTTCCTTTCCCTTCTATTGAGGTGAGGATTCAAGTTCTGCCTGGGGCCCTAAAAAGGTCCGTCCTTGCCAAGTGAGAGAATTCCCGTCATATAGGCTAACAATCCCTGACGGGATTCCCACGGTGGAGCCCCGCCCTCCGCAGTTGGAAACAGGAGGATCGTGAGTACCCTGGAGCAGAGAGACACCCACACAGAGTCTCACAGTGGACTGACTTCTTTCCTCTGACCGAAACGGGACTTGTCTCCTCTCTCTGCGGTCAGGATGGACTCAGAATCCGCCGTCCAGTGTAAACTCGTGGTTGTGGGAGACAGTCAGTGCGGGAAAAGCGCGCTGTTGAGCGTGTTCGCCAAAGACAGTTTTCCTGAGGTAAGATGAGTCCTGCTCGTGTCCCCCTGATGACGAGCTGCCCCTGACTCTGGCTCTCTGTCCGTCTCTGTCCCCCGCAGTGCTACGTGCCCACGGTGTTTGAAAACTACTCGGCCAGCTTTGACCTGGACCTGCAGAGAGTGGAGCTCCGGCTTTGGGACACCTCAGGTGAGCGCTCCCCCACACTGAGCTGCGGTGGACCGCCAGTGAGTCCAGTCCTAACAAGAAGCCCACGCTTAACCTCAATATATAGCTGGATTTCTTTAGTGTGTAAAGCTATACCCGTTATATGTTTAATTTGCTAACCTACTAAGTAAATAAATACAGCTTATATTTGAATTTGCACATATATGAACGATATCACTTATTAAGTGTGTTTTCTTCAAAATTAACATTACTGTTGGAAGTAATGAAGGGGAATAATATATTTAATTTGAATAATATATCAAAAGCACCTTGTACAGACTATTTTCTTGCTGTATTACAGTAGAATATTCAGAGAGAAGGGACCCTCTGATAAAACTATCTTTGTTAAAATCCTTTTCTTCTTAGCTTACAGGTTTATTGGAGCATGATTTTATTTACTATCAAAGCTATAATCATGACAAAGTAGGCCTATCTTTGTCTTTATTTAGATGGCACAATCTGAATACACATTGTTACCTCATCAACTGCCATTAGGTTCTGTCTTAAAGACAAACAAGCAAACACCCAACATAATGGTTCGTTTGAGGTTTAGGTTTTGGATGCTTAACACTGGCTTATTCAAAGAGATACTGCACACTTACATCTGTTTTTCAACTTTAAACTAAATGATATGACTGTGATGAAACACATTAATAATGGTTTAAAAATCACATTTCTTACAAAGGTTATACAAATTCAGCATTTCATGGGTTGAACATAGCTCATAACACCAGCCATATGTTAAACAAACCATGCTGACATAGAGTCAAGTGTTCGGGTATAATCAAATGTATATTAAAGTTAACGCCCTTTATGTGGTAAGGTGAATTATCTGAGGAAAAAGGGTTTATAGACAAACTGTGGTCTAGTCTTATTCCAGTATCGTAGCATTACCCTTGGCACCTCCCTACAACACAAATGCTCTCAGGGAGAAAGGCTGCTGCAGCACACACACCTGGCATCATTGGTAGGGATGACATGTGTGTTGCTCTTGATTTGTGTGACATTGTTTTATGTAGCTACGGAAATATTCACATTAATTTTATAGCTTTACAACAGCTAACATTAGACTTCTAACTAAAGTTACGTTACACCACTCTGCCGCTGTCCTTTCATGTACTTTCATTGTCTGGGCTAAGAGAGCTCCAGCTTCAGGCACAAGTGAAGCTGTCCTCCACCACACTAATGCCCACTTTAGGAGGATGCTGGAGGGAAAAGTCTGTAAAGTGAGCAATGTTTTAAGCAGTTTACAGAATGCTGTGGGTGGAGTTTGGCTCTTGAATATTCAAATATGACTTGCCCAGGAAAAAGCTTTTTTTCCTCAGAAGCTCAGAGTTTAAAGGAGTATTTCTAACAGTTGTTTAAACAGCAAACTAGTTCATTATACCAAAGCAATCAAATACATTACAGTACATTTTTTGTAGATTATATTGACATTTTTTATAAGATTTGACAATATTTTGTAGACCCAAGACAAGACCTTTTGTAATAAAGATGTATCACAAAATGATGCCAGGGTGGCGGATGACCTATTTTAGGGCTGAACCTGGGAGCTTGGTTAGGAGAGTGTGACTGCTGTGTAACTAGACCTGAGTTTCAGTACCAACTCTAAAACAAGAGTTTTTCAGTAAAACAGCACAGTTAACTCCTCTAATATTTAATCATTAATCTGCTTTATGTCAGAATCATCATTCAGAGGATACAAATTAGCAAATGGTGACAGAGGGCATGAAGAGCACAATGGACATGATACCGAAATCATATCTAAACTGATGTTCAGTACTGAACACATTGTTTACTGTTTTTATAGGGACTTAAGGGTGAATGGTTCTGCCTGCTCCCCTCCCAGCAGGTCTAATAGAGGCAATTCCCCCCAGGTTGTGGACTGCTGGACTGAGATTTAACTCCCTGAAAAGAAAACTACTCATGATAGGATCTAGTAGTGTTTAGGATTCCTTGTATCAAATATACTTTGTAGAAAAGTTCTTCATTTTAATGGCAGCAATGATTCCCTGGCACTGGATAGATCTGAGTGCATGATGAGGGAGGGGCCTGGTGGGAGGATTTCATATGTTGGCTACAGTGAAATCTGACTCTTAGCTTCAATCCAGCACTTCGCCTACATTCCAGACAGACGGCGTCATAGTCTTTCTGTGGAACTCACTTGTGTTGGATAAATTACAGCTTACACCCCTGCTTCCCAACAGGCCGTCCACCCACCCCTCAGTCTCAGAGTTCAGATTGTGTTTCCCGCTCCCCTGTTTGAAAGGCTGGAGATTGACTGAAGGACTGAATCACCCTTGTGCAGTGGTTCTCAACCATAATATGTTAATCGTCTATTCTGAATGTTATTCCCAATGGAATTGTTCTGATTAGAGTTGTCAAAACTCTTAATACACGATACCATGTTTTTCAATGATCTCTGTTAATTTCACCTTTGATAATATCAAAAAGTACATTGTCCAGAAGCGAACCGATAAGCCGGTTAGTGACTTTGAAATAATAAAAAAGGAAAGAGAAAAGGGAAGAAACAAATAAAGTAAATTGTTGAATATTTATTAATTATGAAAAAATATTACTAAATAAATAAATCTTCAATAATACACATTTTGTCAAATAGTACCAGATATTGTACTCCTTAATTTGTACCTTTGGAAACCTGTATGAAGATTCAGCATCTGGTCTCTCTCACAATGTTCCCATGGAAAAACCTTCATACCAAAGCTACTGAAGGATGGCAGAAACATTTTGTTTGCCTAACTCTGTTTGCTTAACATAAGAAACCAGCTCTAAAAGATCTGAAAATCTTTCATAACAGAAAAATGTGGAGGGTCAAATTTCACACCGAAGTCAATTTTGAGGAAAAAATAAACTGATTAACAGTCAGGGTGTCTGCAACAGTGTGGGAAAAGTGTTTAAGAGAACTTAGGATAGTTGTTTGTTGATGCATGTCAGACGCTGGTGCTCCTGCGGAGATGGCACTTAGCCAGAGCAGAGGCCAAGCAAAGGTTCACTCAGATTTTAACTTATACTTACTAATAAAATACACACTACTTTTGCATTACTCAGGAATGCATTAACGAACATTGATTGAACAGGCATTTTGCACAGATATAAACTGGTAAAAGAACCTGGCACAGTGAGACACTCGAAGACAGGAGCTGGCACATGAGCAGAGTAGATGTTCTAAACACAATGAACACAAACAGGTAAATTATTACCCTGGGATAATGCAACTTATATGAAATACTGCAACTGACTTATTAAGCCTTAACTTAAGCTTTTTTAACAGATTGTCCTTGAAGATTCTCAGTCATCCAGGTCATGGTATCTTCAGAAGTGGTACAAGTGTACGTAGGAGTTTAAACAGTTTGTTGAATTTTAAGAGAAACAGCAGGTACATATTCTCCATTTACACACAAAACACTGGAAACTTCACCACAGAGGCCTCCTGGATAACTAGTCAACACTAGGGACAACTTAAGTAGATGGACACATTAAACTGATTACTTACTGCTACTTTACATTTTAACATTATTTACAAACTACAACAATAACAAAAACAAATTCTGAGTTTGATGTTGTTTTACATTTTTATATACATTTTTTTGCTCTTACTAAACTAGAAACAGTTGTAATCTGTTAAGTTGTAATGCAGAGCTAATCACTGTCACATACTGACAACATGGTAATAACATGATATGAGACATAACAACCTGATCAACAAATCCTGAATAGATTGATTATGGACTAGGATGCTGGTTCTGGGTTTTTGTTTGCTAGAGTTGACATTTAAATTTTTGTATCTACAATAATCTCATACATGGCCTCTGTGAAATGTGACCGTAATCAATGTCAAGGGAGGAAGGGAGAACTTCAATCCATTGGCCCCTAGTCCAACTGATGGATCAGATGGTTTGTATAATGTCATCACCATGTGTAGAAGATCCCAGCAAGCTTGCTGGGTGGATGATGAGAGTGTCTCTTAGGCGGGCAGCATGTTCAGAGACTGGCAAACCTCCTTTGGCATTCCCTGATGTACATATTCAAATTCATTTCAAAAGAAACTTGTAATACGAAAAAAGTTACTTTTCATGTATACTTTTACCATGTAAAGTTTTATTGTGGTAGGAGTAAAGGAAAAAATTAAGCCTATTTGGGTGTGTTTTTGGGCATATTTGATTGGTGTATAGCTCACTTGCATATAAAAATTCATTTTCAAAGAAACTTGTAATACAAAAAATGTTACGTTTCATGGTTACTTTCATTGTGTAAAGTTTCATTTTGATAGGAGTAAAGGAAAAAATAGCCCCTTTGGGGTGTATTGTTGCCTGGCCTTATTGGCACACATTGATGAGAATTTAACATATTTCCTCAACTAGGATTTCTTAGGACTTTTAGTATGTTGTTCTGGACACCTCATATAAATAATCTATGCTGAAAAAAATTATTTTACTATTATTTATATTTTTGGCTCCAAAATGGGATACTTTGCTTGGACTATAAAGGCCGGCGCATGCTTCTGCGTTTTCACGGGCCCGGAGACGCAAGAGCCCTTCCGGGCCCCTCACGGCCCTTCTTACGTCCTTACGTGCGTCGGACAATTTTTCTAACTAGACGGCCGCCCGCAAGGGCTGTGATTGGTCTGCTAACTACATCATGCCCGGAAACCACGGAAGATTTAGAAGAACGAATATGGACCAAATAGAAGAGCACTTGGCAGAAGAGATCCGGCACTATGTCCACTAGTATAACCCGTCACTAACCGACGGATTTTTCCGCCAGAAAAAGGCTCTGAGGAGCCGCCGTGGCGATGTAAATAAATCGCTCTTCTTTGTGCAACACAGGAAGAAGAGCCGACTTCGACAAAAAACATTACTGTTTTACTGTTCTGGCGGGGAATTGCATGGCAATACGTGCAACGGTTGGAAAACCATGAATGAATTAAAAAATCAAACCAGGTGAGCAATAACCAAGCCAAATTATTATTTTGTTCATTTAACTGGCAAACAACTTCCAAGTGCACCAACAAATACAAAACAAAACTGCATAGTAGGCCTCTCTGCCCGCCATCGAGGGTGCACCATCAGTCATCAACATGTTGACGCGCTCCAAATCCAAGTTGTTCACTTCAAAGAATGAAACGATTTTGGTGAAAAGAACTTCACCGGTAGTATGTCCCTCCATGGGAATTAGTCCAAGCAGATCCTCACGAAAACATTCCCCATCAAAAATTGCACATAGAGGCACAGCTGTGCCTATTTTCTGAGTCAACTTTTCTTTTTTTTAAGGTGGAGAGAGACATTTTTGTCTCGTTAGCGCAGCTTGAAAGGTACGTGTCAAAACAGTCACAGTGATGCACTCTAGAGCGCGAAGGGGCAAATTTAATTGGTCATTTGTTGTCCCTCAAAATGTATGTCCGGCCAAAACATGCAGTACCTGTTTACTTGGCTTAAACGGGTGCATACCGCCACCTACTGCACATGAGAGTGTACAATTAGCCATAGTTTGCACGCAGTTACTTTTGCATTTAGCGTCAGCTGCGTCTCGGGTATGTGCAGTTACTGTTACAAACATGGGGGAAAAACCGGGGGGTACGTAGCTGGAGATTGAATGTCTGAAGGGGTACGGACTGTAAAAAGTTTGGGAACCACTGATAGAGAGCTGTCCTATTTTTGCTTGGAATTATTTTTTTTAATTCGCAAAACATTCTAAACCAACTTTTTTGAAATCTTCCTAGGGTTGATGTTGTTGATACTGTTCAATCTGCACAAAACTAAATACAGAATTTATCAACTCACAAACACTATAAGTAACTCAAAATGTAGTCAAAATGGGAAATGCAGTAAACCATGGTAACAAGATTATTAAAGTGTGACTACGTTTTAATACTTATTTACTGAATACAACCTGTGAACTGAACTGAGCAAGCTTCTTGGATGTACATATGAACAATTTATCATTGATTGTAGGGCAGCTCTAACATTTCACATGATGACATGATGTAGTTGCCATTAACCACTAGTTAATAGAAACATAGGGCCATAAAGGAGCCATGGTGCAGGGAGTGCGACGATGCACATTTGGTATTTTGGTGATGAGGTCTGCCTGGTGCAGTTGAGAGGGGGAAGGTTTGAGATGAGCTGGCGATGATAATTGACTATTTGAGTCAAGATTTACAGCAAAAGAGTACAAACTATGATGACCATATGTTATACCAGAGATTCATGTCTCAAGTTCCTGTGTGTGATGTGGCTTTCTGGCTTTCATTACACCTGTATGCAATCCCTCTGGGTCTGTACATAAGTGAATTATGTCCAAGAATGCATATCCATTATTTTGTCAGACAAAAGTTCAGCTAATTTTCTACCGAGTTGGGTTTTACAGAACGTTTTAACCTAGCATATTAAAGCTGATTACTTTTTCATCTTTTGTGTATAAGAAGCTAGTTTTAAGAAGGCGGAAAGTAGAAACACCAAACTCTGCGGAACTTCTGAAGTTTTTTATCATTAAAAATACAAAGGTGTGTGTGATTGTTTTCAATATTTATGTAATGCTGAAGTTTGTCTATTTGTTTGAATGACCAAACAGGCTTCCAGATTGAGTCGTATGCTACGCACACCTATCTAATTCCAGCTTCAGGTATCCATTTACCACTTTGCAAAATGTGGCATTAAGGTTACAGGACTGTAGATTCATAAATTAAGTAATACACTAGGGTTTTGTTTGTAAAGGGGTGGGAGGGTGGAGTGTTTGGATCCTCTGTTGGAATGTACGCTGCTGTAATTCTAGCCATGTTTTGGTGCGAAAAACATATTGTTGCACTGTGGAGCAAAGTTTGCTGCTTTTCCCTGCAGGACTGGATGCTGGACTGGATGTCTGACTTTTGCAGCAGAGAGCAGGCTTTACTTTGACAGGGCTACTACTTGTACATACTGGATAGGCCTACACGTTTCAGCTACTTCACATTAATCATGTTGGTTTATGTGGCAAATACGGGCAAACATACTTGTATTCCCATCAGACTCAGCTTTATCATGTGATAGGTGCTTATTTTTATGACAGTATCCTCTCATGCTAAATGCTTCCATTTTTCATTTTACTTATGGGCCTACAATTCTGAATTAAATCTAAATAATAATGGTATCACTGTAATTATGATCATAATAATATTAGTAAACATAATAAAATAATAACAATGATAAAGAGATAAATATAAGGAAAACAGCAACATTTAGTAAACTAGCTGTACTGAGCTTTTGAATGACGCTCTGATTCATATATAACACATTTTATCATTGCCTTATATAATGGGAAACTAACGTGTGAATATTTCTGTAATTAAAGGTTCTTCTTACTATGACAACGTGCGTCCCCTATCCTACCCGGATGCTGACGCAGTCCTCATTTGCTTTGACATCAGCAGACCAGAGACATTAGACAACGTGCTTAAGAAGGTGAGTGTAAGGGTGGTCCTCCCTGTTGTAGTTAAAGATTTTCCCTCCTCTGGTCTCCTGCCGTCTCATGTTGGTTCTTGTAGGGATCCATCCTGGGTCTGTTTTACTCCATACATAGTAATGCATTTACATGCATTTTAATCCCCCACCATATAATGCAGGGGGGATACAGGGATCAGTATGTTTGACATCTGTAATAATCATCAAAATAATTTTCTTTCTAGAGAAGAACTTGCAGACTATTAGCATTTTTCTTTTACATGAGACCTAACAATTGTGGTCATTGGACATAGAAGTAGTGCTTTTTCACATTTGGGGTTTCTTTAAATCAAAATTTTTGTTCTGTGTTTTAAATAAATAAATAAACTTTGATTGTACCCTTTTCCCCTTTCCTGCTCACTAATGTTTTCGGGTGCCAGGGGAGCATGTCATCTCTTGATGACTCTTATTTTACCTGATGTTGTATTTACTAATTATTTCCACCAAAGTCAGTTGTCCATCATGGTTACATGATTATCTATCCTCTTCTGGTCTTTGTGCGCTCTGTCCAGTGGAGAGGAGAGATCGAGGAGTTCTGCCCTAACACCAAGATGCTGCTGATAGGCTGTAAGTCAGACCTCAGAGCTGACCTCTTTACCAGGTCTCACAGCAGACACACTCCAGTATCATATGACCAGGTGGGTAAATATCTTCCACACTTCCACACAGTAGACTAGACACGTGACACAGGTGTACTCACATGTGTTTAACCTATTACATTCAAAAGAGTAAACAAGGTGGCTTGTTCACTTTGTATTATTTTTTATATTCACTTGACTTAAAATACTTGTATTTGTGAGGTTAACATACATTTTTTTCTAATTGAGTCCGAGTAATTTCTTTCGTTATCTGTATGAATAATAAGCTGCCATGAAACGCTTGGGGTAAAAACAGCCCTGCTTTTAAAAAATGTTGGTTGAGAGAGTTTGGGTAGGTGGAAATGGAGTGATCATCCGGTAACTACAAACAGCTGTATTGTGAATGTAATATACTTGACTTATGGAAGTGAGGATGAAGGTTGGGATGGTGGGGGCATGTAGTGGCAGAAAGTGGCTTTCAAAAGAAAGAAGAAAAATTCCAGTGGTGATCAAGGGACGACTAATGAAACATGCAGTCTGAGTCAGGTTAGATCAATCAAGACAGTGGAAAATCCGATAGATGATTTGAAAGTCATACTTGTGTTTACTGAGAACTTCCATCTTTTAATGATGGCTAAACAAATTGAAAAAAGTGTTGGAAAAGGGAAGTTTGCAAAGTACTTGATTTACAAGTGCATACTTGTACATGCATTGAGCAAAGTACAAAAATATGCTTTATTGAATATGAATAGTATGGATGGTAAAAATGTATAAGTCCCTGTAACTGGCTCAGCTCCTAGACATCGGAGGGTTATATCCTGAGTGCCACTGTCTGTCTCAATGGAAGATAAAACAGAGCTGAAAAGAGGGAAAGTACTTAATGTTGGTCAAATTACTTCGAAAACAAATGGAGAACGAGCAGAAACACTTTCAGGAGTCATTGGATTTGATCAACCCAATTTAATAATTGAACTTTCTTTAATAATTGAACTTAAATGTAACAGTTAACTTCTATCGATTAGATTTACGTAAAAAAAATCTAATTTAAAACAGGTAACCTGTAAGTTTAATCTTCAAGTCCATGATGTACTTTAAAGGGACTCTTACCTTTGTTGCATTTGAGAATTACAGCACATTCAAATCATCCCGCCTTCCTCCAATGCCCCACCCCCTCGTTCCCATCCGCGGTGTTTTTTTGAAGAAACTTTATTTACAAGCAGACTTACGACCTACTGCCTCCGCGCACGCACGTGAGTTTTTGTTTACCAAAGCAATGGATTCGGTAAGATATATACATTTACATTCACATGCCTTGATGACGCGGGCCCGAATGCGCCACAAGAAGCAGACGGAAAACCTGCATGTCCATGCAGCAAACAGACAGGTCTGTCGGCCAATAAGGTCCTTCGGTCCGAAGAATTTTATTGGTTGAAGTTTTCACTAAATATTATGAGAGTGAAATAATTGTTTGTTTTTACTCCTGGTGGGTCTGTCTTGCATTTTAGAGTGTCATTACCTTATTAATACCAATTTAACCTTATCCAAAAAAAGTGTAAAAATGCAACAAAGGTAAGAGTCCCTTTAAGCATGCTTCAATATGTATTGTTGATCCAAAGTATTTTCTTTATTTGGCACAATTCACAATCATTGTGTTACTCTAAATTTCATTAACTGACTGTGGACTATAGTGGTCTTGATGCTTGATCAGGATCTTGCTGGCTGCTGACCAGACACTATGATGCAGCAGGACTGCTTAACATATAGTATTGAAGTTATCCTTCAAAATGTTTACCCTCATTGATGCTGCTAAAAGCTTTATCCTGATGATGTTCTCCTCTACACATCTATTGCACTTCTGTCCGTCCTGGGAGACGGATCCTCACATGTGTCTCTCTCTGAGGTTTCTACGTATTTTTACCTGTTAAATAGGGTTTTTAGTAGTTTTTCCTGACTCTCGCTGAGGGTTAAGGACAGAGGATGTCTCACCATGTTAAAGCCCTATAGACAAATTGTGATTTGTGAATATTGGCTATAAAAATAAAATTTGATTGATTGATTGATTGATTAAGTTACATGACATGATTATTTTTTGCTTTTAACTAACAACATAATTTAATGAACAATTTAATAAAAAACAATTGAATTCAACGTCTCAATTCTTTGAGTGGGTAGGAATGTGTCCATCACACATCCATATAAAACATGTGTGTTTTGTTGATGTTGTCAAAAACCGTCTGTTTACTGTAAAAGTTGCTGTGGTACTAGACAGAATTATCCTGAGAGCTGTTTTGATTACAAACATAAGGCGGCCAGAATATTGGGAAGACCCCTGAATACAATGTGTCCAGTACAACATCATCACTGACTGAGCTACTTGATAAAATGCAGAAGTGAGGAATAAAAGTCACATTTGAATCAGCAAACATAACCTGTAAGTTCATTAGCTGATCAATTGTGTTGATTAATTGTGTCTATGGACAAATCCACGGGTGCCAGTCTATTCAAGTCATTGAGAGCTTGAACAGCTCCTCTGCCTGACTTCAGCTAGAAAAACCTCCACCATCCATTTGTTAAATATTTGTGTTGACTCTAATCATCAGTATAAAGACTTTACTAAGTTTTAGGAATGTGGAGCATCATTTCGACACACTCTTAATCCTTTTGGTGTTTCTTGTCCCAGGGCTCCAACACAGCCAAGCAGCTGAGCACCCCCTACCTGGAGTGTTCTTCACTGCAGTCTGACAACAGCGTCAAGGACATCTTCCATGTGGCCACACTGGCGTGTGTCAACAAGAACAATAAGAACATGAAGAGGAGGAAGTCCTCCAGAGCCACTAAGAGGATGTCTCACAGCGGAGGAGACATGTCCCCTGTAGCATCAACACACTTTCAGCAGACCAAAGCTAAGAGCTGTGCTGTTATGTAAACACAAATACTGATACAGACACTGCCAAGGACAAAGCATGTGGAGGGTCAGTCCTGCAGTCTCTGTGCTTCTAGATGTCGTTTAAACATGAAGCAGGTGTGATGATTGATTTCGTGCAATGATGAAAATGCCCAATGCAGACTTTATGGAGATAGGACTGGGAAAGTACTGTGTGTTTCAATGTGCCATCACCTGTAACTACAGAGAGCCGCCGTGGAGACAACACTAAGTATCTTACCAAAATGTACCACTAAAACATCCTCAGCGCTTCTCGTCACAGTGGAGGATGAACAGCATTCTTCAAGGATGTATTCCTTCATTAAAAGATGGTCTGACATGCTGTAGGTTTTCAGCATATTCTGATAGACATTATTTTGATACTCCTGAAACCATTCAATAAGCTGACAGTTTCTCTTTGGTAACTTTAACTCTAGCTACAACATGTGCATACATGAGTTCATAAGGAGGTTCACCTGAAATAAATGTGTATGGGAGTGTCACCACTCTATGCTCCTCCAACCATTTACTTTGCATTTACTCCTGATGTGTTGCCATTATCAGAATTTTGCCCACACTATTATCTGGCCTAGGGCACACTCAGTAGATATTAAGACAGTTTTCCCTGAACTAGATCTTCAAATCTTTCAATCTTAGAAAGGTAAGTCATCAGGAGATGACATAGTCCCCTGGCAAACCCAAACCATCAAAAGCCACTATTTCAAAAATACATTTCATGAAGAGATGCCAAATGATTTTGAAGATTCTGCTGTGGAAACTAAAGAACTACCAACTGAAAGACTGACTGGGGAGACAATGAACACTTTGGATATGTGTGACTCTTTGTTGGCTCACGTTTTTACCTTTTTGTTGTGGTGTATAACCTGTTCAGCCAGACGAGTTGACATATCCTACTAGGATTCGTCTGAGTGTTGAGAGGCAGGAAGGTGAGGTAGAATGATTAAAGGATACTTTCTTTGATGTTGTGATATCAAAGTCTTGCATGTGATGATATAATATGTAATGTTTCTGGTGACTTTTTGTGTACCACTAATCTTTGTTAAAAATGTTTTGTAATGCCAAGATAAATTTAGTTTATAAAAATGTTGCTGCTTCATGATTTTGCTCAACGGAATATATCCTGAAATAACAATCGAAAGTCAACACTAAAGAAAATGACTTAGTCGACCATGGATTTACACTGTAGTCAAGCGAAATGATTCCATAACCACTGCAAAACCTCAATGCCTTCAAATCTTACTGTGTTGCACACCACTACCAATTCAGCACTTTCAGCTTTTTTATATTTGACCTCCAGTAAATTGGGCAATGCTCCAAAACTGTTATGGTGACATTTCGTGAAGACTTCATCGTGACATTTATAACATATGATGGATCATTGGTTAATCTTAATAGGCTGTTGATCGTAACCATAATGTGACTTTTAACAAAAGTGAATGCATTTCTACAGTATATGACATCATTTTCTGACTTCATAGTGACATCATGATGATGTCATTCCTACCATGATCCTAAATTATTTTTCAATCTATGCAAGCTGCAGGTCTTGTCTACAGTCCTATATAATTTATAACCGTGATCACTTAGACTATATACAGAGCTGTGTTTATTTAACTTAACACTGAACATACAGGTACTAAATGACTCATAAAAAAACAATTTCTGTGATTGATTTAGAACTTTTAATAAGCCCAGTGAAGAAGAGAAGAGTATAGTAACAATTTTAAACCTGTTATCAGATATACAGACAGATAACAGCCCCGACCTGATTAACTGCAAAAGAGCAATTCCTCTTCAAACATTGTATTTGTGAGTAAGCAAACACACAATTGAATGAATGAAACATGTGATAAGACATTTTACATTGTTAAGCAAGTAGACATTAGTCACTACTCTCTCCTTATTAAATGTGTCAGGACAGAACTGTGGGACAAAGTGGAACATGTTACGGGTCACAGTCCTGTGCTTAGGGTCACTGTTACTCTATTTTAACACAGAGAGATTAAATTACTTCATTTTTTCATTTTACTCTCAGAATAAACTAATTTTTCCCAATTCTTCTATTCAATTTGGGGATTATAGATTTTCAACAAGCTTCTCTTACATAATCATAAACATTTCTGTTTCTAACAGCATTAGGAGACTGGTTTTACGTTTTGTATGTCTCTTGGTTTTGCCCCTGCTGATGAAATATCAGTCTTCTCTCTTCCCAGCATCCCCACAGAAAAAGGCCTGCAGAGCTTTCCCCTCAGATACGTACTTGATGCTCTCTATCTCACCCCCACGGTTTTTGGGATTCTGGAAGTGGAACTCTATTATGTCCTGCACGTCCTCCTCGTCGTTGATGTCCTTGATGTCCTTGATGTCAGTCAGGAGGATGGTTCGTTTCGGAGAGCCACAGACGGTCTGTCAGGAATCACAAACATCACTTTTTGTTCCACAGCTTCCTCAGAGTTTTGTTGAGTATTATTACTGAGGTCATGTCAAGCTGACAAAAGATGATTGATATTTGATCAATGATCTCGTCACTTCAGACTAATAACATAGTTGCCAGTGACTAATTTGAACAGGTCTAAGATCACATGTCATCAACAATTTGTCAAAATGTTGCTTAGGGTTCACACATTATTAACGTTGCGCGTCTACAATGTGTTGTCAATGTCTTGTTTACATGTAGTATGCATGTTACAAATTGAGTGTTTGGACTGTTTGGCTTTCCAAACTGCACGACTGACTTCAGACAAGGTATTTGTTGGCCAATAGGCCATCTCTTTCACTGCCTCAAGATATCAACAATCCAACAATGCAAATGACCACAACTCATTTGAGGATGTGATGGGAATTTTGTATTTAGACATGTTCAAATGTAACAGATTACATTTATATAGAAAGAAGTTTACTGAAAGATGTATTTCTGTGTTTAAGACTCATAGTCAGAGTTTAGGTCAAGTTAACACTATGCATAATACTCTTGAAGGGCCTTATAGACGTGGCCTTCTCAGTCTAGTGTGAACAAAAGGTTTCTCAACAGGGGCCAATTAAGTCTTCTGCAGCAGGGAGCTTCAAAGGCTAATAGGTGTGACCTGCAGAGACAGGAGATCTCTGAGAAACTCACAGGGTCTGGAACAAGATGCGTTTAGCATCTTGTTCAAACTTCAAAGAGACCGCCAGAGACCAATGTCTGGTCTTCCTGTAAACGACATGGAGAGAAGCTGATTGGACAAATGTATTTTACTGTGGAGAGGAGGGATCTGATTGTATAAATGGAGTGTACTTTTGAGAGCTCATCGCCATTGCCCTCATATCTGTCACCGTGATGTTTGAGCTCTGTGCCATTGAGGTCAAGTCTGTTGTCGTGACTTGACCTTTGTAAACCGTCCGCAGACGGTTTGAATTAAACATCCAGAATTGATAATTGCTTGTTGTGTCATGATATGTAATAATTTTTCCATTACATTTGGCTGTTGTTGGCAGTGACATCCACGTGAGCGACTCTGGCTCTCGGTGCTGAGGGTAGGTAATTGCGCCGGGGCAGTACGTTTGGAACTAAACCTTTATTATTTCAGTGGGCCTGATGTTCTGAGAATCCGGAGTGCTCACTGAGGTGGGCTAAAGAACCGACTGGGACAGGCAAGCAGTTTCATTCTGGTAAAGTATAATTCTTGTTTTTAGATCTTTTAAGGAAAAAGGTCCAAAGAAATTCACTCATTCAGGGAAGTGAGTTACAGACGTGTATATACTGAGGAGGTCTTAGAGACCGGTATAGGATTCACAATAAGCTTAATAGGTTAAGATTCTTTTCAAAAAAAGATCAAAATGTTAAACAGGGTTTAGCGAAAGAGTTTAATGCTAAATTACTTTAATATTGGGCGCTGCGGCATGCTCATAGTTATTGTAAACAAGCAGAAGAGTAGAATATAAATATATAATAGTATTATTATTTTGAAATGGAGGAAAAGCTGTGACAGAGAGACCTAGGCCAGGTCTGTATCGTCTCAGCATAATAATCTGTTTGAAAATCTGATAAATTCCCATACATTTTATACCTGCATGTGTCTTGTTTAAGAGAAATGTGAAATTAAGTTTTCTCTAAGGCGATTTGATTCATGCAGAGTTTTAGAATTGTATTAGAGGAATTAAAATTAAAACTTAGTAATTACAAGAGGTGATTACAGTGGCAATATTATAACTGAAGGGGTTTTTCTCATTGTCTTTTAAAAAGTGTTTTCTTTAAGATTGGTTGAAGGTGAAAGGTTACTATCAACGTTACACAAATGTTGATGATTTGATACAAGTAACATGCATGATTTGATGAGACTAATCTGAGAATTACAGCTGAAAAAGAAAAAGTGAGGAGTGAGTGAGAGAGGATTTCCTGGAATTCTCAACACTGGAATAAGGTGAGTATAATTTCAATCATATTTGGGATATATGTGTAAGTTTTAAAGGCTTATATCAAAAGAAAAAGAAAAAGATTCAGATCAATCTTAAAACGAATTTGAAAATAGACGTTTTTTAAGAAATAGGAAAATAATTGGCTTTAGAAATTAATTCTGAAACATTAGGGTCTTTTCCATATCAGTAGAACTTAAATTCCCAAAAGATTCGTATTCTACTGAATAAATCAGAGTTTAAATTGATAAACAACCATTACAGAGATGAATTTACCACAGATTTCTTCTCCTACAGTTCAAGATATGGTTCTGAAGTATGGTCATTATAGTGTTACACAGTTTGGCTTGTGGGTAAAAAACTATGATTTTCCAAACACAGGGAACATAACTTTAAATCAGTTGAAGCAGCTTAAGATCAAATTGCTCGTGGAACAAGAACGAAGCAAAGAGGAACAAGACACAGGGAGAGATGTGGAGCTATTTGTGCCAGACTGGAGAGCATTTGAGTGTTGGTTGACTGAAGTCAACATAAGAGACAGTATACAGAAGGAAGTAACCGAAATAATCTCCAGGTATCAGTCTCTCCAAATAGGTTCTGATCTGGATACATTTCCACTGAGAGGGAGATCATGGAGACAGAGCAGCCATCAAGAGCAGACCATGATGGAGAGAGAGAAGTTCAACAAAACTTCATATCGTAAGAACACAGCTGCAGACACCATGTGAATTAATGTTACACATAAAGCATATGGTTAACATTATTATAGTTAAAGTAGAAATCAATAAAACTAATTGCTAAAAACACACAAATTAAATCTATTTTTAGGTTCAGGAACTAAAAGCACCAGTAAACATGTGTGAATAGTGTGATATTACTTTTAGAATGAATGTTATATAGCTCATAATGATAGAAAAACATATGCAAAGTTGTAGATAGATCCATTTTTATCATTGGGGTTTAATAATGTGGTTAGAGGCTAAATGCAAGACAAACATTTATCTCTGTTGTCACTTTACTGCTGGGTAAAATTTAGGGGGAAGATAGAATAGTATGCTAAATTTTAAAACAGCAGGGCAGTAGTGGAAGACAGAGTTGAATAACATCTGCATTTATTTAAACGAGAAAGGGGGATCTGACACAAGCGTATCAATGGATGATCCGAGACAAATTTCTCACCTCTAAATTAACATCCTCTTGCAAAGAGCAAGGGGAGAGATCAAATTAGAGCACAAATGGTATTTACTTAGATTTATCTAAACACTTGGTAAGACAAATTTAGTTTAAAAGGTTATATAGTAAGTAAATTAAGGATAAAATAAGTTTGGTTGCCTTTACAATAGTAAATACGGTGTTGTCTCAGTAGTTTTTGATAGATACATTGGCTATAAGAAAAGAAAATACATTTAATCAAATTAAAAGATTTTAAAAGGAAGGTTTAAAGTTAATCGCAAACGATTTTCTTTCATGCTAAATCACATTGGGGTTTCTGAACACATTTCTGCATGAAAATGTATTTCTTTGATGTAATTGAATGACATTTTTAGTTTGTTGTAAACATTATTGATTTTTCTGAGTTGATAACAGGTACTATCATGTTTGTGAAACGGACACATATATGATTTTGGTCTGATCAGAAGAGCAGACGCAATAGAAAAGAATATCTGAAATCTTCTTGTGGAATATGAGTAATCTTTTGTTTAAACAGAAAAACTTTTTCCTTTAGGGGAAAAGCAACAGATGCAAAGTTTCAAGCAAGTCTCAGAGCTATGGCAGCTTCTGAGAGAACAGAGTAATGTGATATGTGTGATACTTTGAAATAAGACTCTACTAGTGTCATATGCTGTAACAATGATATTTGCTTGAGAAAATAACATTCACTTTTCAACAGCTAGGAGGTTCAGCTATGATACAGTATTGTTTTGGATGATAGACATTACTATTTACAAATAGAAAGTTTTTAACTAGGAAACTCTTAACTTTATCAGTAGAGCAGATTTAAATGGTTAACAGCTGATTACTGTGAAACTGAAGTGTTTGATGACAGGTTTTCAGCATCACAGTGTGATAACGAATGACAGAGGGGTTTTACGACTCTGTTTGAAACAAAGGAAAACCGTCCCCATCATTACATGCATGAACCAAAGAGATGCAAATATGCTAGTGGCGAGAGTGTCAAGATTTACACTGATAGCTTGTTTGCATGGGGGTTCTGCATGTGATTTGGGCTGAAGAAGAAATTCATGAGATTGACTTCACACCATTGTCTTGCCTTGACTGTGTTACTGGTTGCAAACAGTATGCAGTCTGTAGAGGACATGGAAGGCATTTGAATGATTCTTAACACTGACATTTAATGTGGGTTACAGGAGCGGTTAGCAAGACTACATCGAACTAAATTTTTTTTAGAATGCAGATTTGGGTTTATTAGTTTAGGAATTAAGTAGTCTTGATAGACTGTGTTTTGTTTGGTGGTCGATGGACTTTTTGATGTGGGATATGGATGATTTTGTTCAAACTGTGTATGTTTTCTCATTAGGTTGGATTGACACATGACTGGAGTCAGTGTGTCAAGAGAGAGGAGTAACATATGCTGGATATAGATGAATTGGGTTATTGGGTGTACACAAGAAACACTCTAAATAATATTCAATAAAACTTTTTTAACAGAGTTATGTAATTTGAGTTACAAATAAAATAAGGACATCCAGATTCTACAAGATTGACATCCACCTCAAAACAAACGGTTTAATCATTTATAGAGATGTTTAATAAAGATTAAGTAAATAAAGTAGGTTAGGGAAATAAATAAATACTGTTTTGTTTTATGACATGATTTCTATGCAAGCAGAAGTGTTTCCCAAACATCTAAACAGGATTCTCCAGCGGTGAAACAGATACTGTTCGGAGAACTCATTCCATGATGGAAGATTTCAAAAGGATGTCCGCTGACAAGGGTAACATATTCATAAGTATAGCTTTATGGATACTGGTGAGTATGAGTATCAACACAAGGCAACATCATGCCACATCCCGCCAGGGATGGGACAGTGGAGAGAGAAGGAAGTAAAAAACAAACATAACAAACACATTGAAAAACACATTGAAAAACAAACTGGTAGATATTGTTTTAAACTGTTTCCTGTACTCTTTAAAATCCACAGGCAGACGAGGAGATTCTATCTAAATCCATGGAGAGAGGACTGCGTGACCTGAAACCAGGAGACTGGATTGTGCTTAAGGACGTCGATGGAACGAGTGCAAGCCAAATGCCTCTCAACACAGATGACAGGAAGGTCGCAGAGGTCAACCTGGAGATGAGGGCCAACGCAGGAGGATTTCCAGAGCCAGGGGTGGATCTACAGGACGGGAAGTGCTTTGTGCCAGTGTGTGAGCTTCAGTCTGAAATTTTTAGGTGTTGCAAGGAGAGTCAACACATTTGAAGAGCTACACGCTGAACACAACCGCACCAACAGGAGATCAGCAACACATGATTATACGACTGAGAAGCATTCAAGGGAAAAGAGATGGTTTCCCTGCTCACGAATGCTTGGCAGGAACAACATCAAATTTCTGATCATCAAAGTCAGAGCATACAAGATGTCTCTGAAACAAGATGTTCTTCAACAAGGAGGTGTTCGACACACGATCAGGACGAAGTGTGGCACCAATACAGTGAACATTTTGATAATATGATGATCATCATGTTAATAATTGTAAAATACGTTATTGAAGTTTGTAGAAACTGATCATTTTCAATTGTGTAACTCTGTTGTATTGTTTTTGCACTAAGACTAGTGTTACTTCTTTAATTCACATATCCTGGAAAAATTCCCAATCTAAATGATGAGATGTTATAAAGATGTTGATCCCAGATGGATAAAAAGGGAGGAATTGTGATGGGAATTTTGTATTTAGACATGTTCAAATGTAACAGATTACATTTATATAGAAAGAAGTTTACTGAAAGATGTATTTCTGTGTTTAAGACTCATAGTCAGAGTTTAGGTCAAGTTAACACTATGCATAATACTCTTGAAGGGCCTTATAGACGTGGCCTTCTCAGTCTAGTGTGAACAAAAGGTTTCTCAACAGGGGCCAATTAAGTCTTCTGCAGCAGGGAGCTTCAAAGGCTAATAGGTGTGACCTGCAGAGACAGGAGATCTCTGAGAAACTCACAGGGTCTGGAACAAGATGCGTTTAGCATCTTGTTCAAACTTCAAAGAGACCGCCAGAGACCAATGTCTGGTCTTCCTGTAAACGACATGGAGAGAAGCTGATTGGACAAATGTATTTTACTGTGGAGAGGAGGGATCTGATTGTATAAATGGAGTGTACTTTTGAGAGCTCATCGCCATTGCCCTCATATCTGTCACCGTGATGTTTGAGCTCTGTGCCATTGAGGTCAAGTCTGTTGTCGTGACTTGACCTTTGTAAACCGTCCGCAGACGGTTTGAATTAAACATCCAGAATTGATAATTGCTTGTTGTGTCATGATATGTAATAATTTTTCCATTACAAGGACCAACATGCTCTTTGCTAATTAAACAACATGGTTACTGGACGGGAAAATGTCAACTGTTTTGGTCTGAAACTAGCCAAGGCATCTGTATAGTGAAACAGGGCCAATTATCATATTATTTTTAATTACGTTAAATTTTTAAATGTATTATTCTGTTTACATGGTAAAGGACTAAAGCAGTATGTGCACAGTGTCTGGTTTTACAATGTGATGAGGCTGTGTTTTTAAAACCTCTTCAAATGAAAGAAGGTTTTTTTTTTTATCTTAAGCTGCTTTCCAACACACACTCCAAATAAGAGCCTCTGTACTTTCTCTGCCTGGCCCTCTAGTATAAAGTCCGCAGACAGGCCGGAGGGGCCGATGTGGCAGATTTGAGAAAATATCAGGAGATCCTACGCAGGATTCACCACAAACGAGTAGGACGTTTCTAACATGCGACATACCAAAAAAAAAGAAGAAAAATATCTGTGAACACTTCTGAGCAGAAAACCACCTGCTGCTCTCTGCATATGTGAGGCAAATGTCTGATAAAAGCTTCAAGAAGAGTAGATCCGTTCTTCTCTGCAGGAGGAATACAGGCGACAGTAACAAGTCTCACTGATGTTTCTTACCTGAAACTTACGCAGCTCATGTTTGTAAACAGGTCCAACCTGAGCATTCACTTCAGAATCCAAGTCCACTAGGTACTTCCCTCTCAGGGCCAGGACATCAGCAACTGTGCACGCACGCACACACACGCACACACACAAACACACACACACACACACACACACACAATGTGTTTACGTATTACATTTTTTTAATTCAAAGAAATGAACTCTCCACTTCAATGCAGAGGGTTTGATGCCCTGCTGGCACTAAAGGCTGGCGCATGCTTCTGCAACTGCGTCTGCGGCTTTTCACGCAGCTGTGTCGACGGACTCGTTTTCATTTATGGTTCCCCAAGGGTTGCGCGTGTTGCAAAGCAATTCACCGCTAGGCGGAGTAATGTTTTTTTGTCGAAGACGACCTTACAGAAGTCTTCTTTGTGTGTGGCAGTCGTCGTTGACTGTTTATTTACATCGCCACTGCTGCTCCTCATAGCCTTTTTCTGGCTGACAAATTTGTTCCATATCTTCCGTTATACAAGTGGTCATACTTTCAGATCTCTTCTGCCAAACGCTCTTCTATTTGGTCCATATTCCTTCTTCTAAATCTTCCGTGGTTTCTGCCGGTATTATGCCGCATGAAACCGGAAATGTGACTCCAGAAGGATGTAGTTAGCAGACCAATCACAGCCTTGCAGGCTGCGTGAGGCTTGCGGAGCTTTGCCGTATAGTTAGAAAAATTGGGCGACGCACGCAAGCACGCAAGAAGGGATACGTAAGCATGTAAGGGGCCCGGAAGGGCTCTTGCGCTTGCGTGCCCCTGAAAACGCAGAAGCATGCGCCGGCCTTAACAATGTCTCCAATGTGGAGAACACTCTCACGCCAGGGACAGAGGTTTATAAAGGGCTGGGGCCTCATTTATAAAAGAGTGCGTAGGATTCATACTAAAAGTGTACGTACGTACAAAATCCGGAAATGGCGTACGCAAAAGATAATTCCGATTTATAAAACCGTGCGCACGTACACCTGAACGCAATGTTCGCTTTAAAAATCACAGTCCACTTGGAAACGTTCGTACGTGGATCTGCCTCCAAATCCGCCCTCCACACGCCCACTTTCCACCATAAATGGTCAACGCAAAGCACGGCGTGAATATTAAATTATGCTGCTGACCAATGGGTTTCCACCGTGAGTCCTGACGGAGTCACCGCATCAAGCGATGTGAAGAGGAAGTGAAACTTTCTGACACTGACATCAAGTGTCTGTTAGTGTGGATGGTTAGGTGGAGGTGAAGAGCGACTTTATGGGAAAGCAGTGATGTCACTAATAAAGAAAATACACTGATACTCTGCCGCTGCTGCTGTGGATAACACAATGTGTGAGATCAGAGATCGCTGAACCCTCGCTTCCTCCTCGTTCTTCCATTCACATGCACACATCGAGCAGATCTCCGCTCCACTGTCACGGCAGTATTTATTTATTTAAAGCATCGGACCGATTCCCTCACATCAGTGGATCCTCACCTCCTCTGGGATATTATTTGGAAAGTTTCTTCATTTCTTATAAGTAATCTCCAGTAATCTCCAGTAATCTCCAGTGCGCTCTGTGCGCTCTGTGCGCTCTGTGCTCTGTGCGCTCTCTGGCTCAGTCCGGTTCACTGCAGCGATCTGATGATACACGCACAGTGTTAGAAGATATTATTAAAACCTATTAATGACTCGGCACCGTAACTCGGCTGTTAAATCGAATCTGAACCTTATTTGCTTAAAGTTGTTTTATATTTTTTTAATTAAAAGGCTCGTGTGGAGCAGATACGTCGCGCGAGAAAAACTGTTGGTTTTAATGTAAATGATGAATTGGATCAATAATCTGCTGCAGTTCACCAACTCACGTCTGTGTCGCCGTTTTCCCGTCTCCCCAAAACGCTCGTACGGGAGGGTCTAAGTTTGCGTAGAAATACGCACATTTTCCCGTCAAGTTTGTTTTTATAAATCCCAACGTTGGCGTGAGAAGTGGCGTACGCACGTTTCAGGCCCGTTTTGTGCGTACGCAACGGTTATAAATGAGGCCCCAGGTGTGCACAATCTAAGTGGGCCGACTAACCAATCAGAGCAGAATTGGCTTTTTGAAAGGCAGGCCAAAGGCTACAACATAGCGTTTCGAACAGGAAAATCCACTGCTCCACCCTTAGTTGCACTGCAGTTTTGCATTGTCTTAGAAAGTTTGGATAAGAGAGCTGTACCTCCAGGGTGAAGAAAGGTGATGAGTCCTGTCCCGGTGTTCTTATCGTACTCCACCCCCTCCACCTCTCCTCCTCCTCTGCCGGGCCTAGAGAAACTTATCTCCAGTCGGTCCTTCATTCTCTCCTCTGGCATGGAAGGAGGGATGTTGGACACCTTGAGGTCCTTTCTAGAGACATCAAGGTGGACCTACATTGATGACAGCACACATAGTAATGGGGAGTTAGCACAAGTACTAGCAGTAGAGTGTTAACAAAACCATATTTACAGTAGGTTATTAAATTACAGGATGACACATAAAATTGAATGGTTCTGTAAATCAGTATTGATACTAAGGAGAGGGGTATGGCCCACTCTTTGTTCATTCTGTTGATTGAGTACAGAATGGATACAATACAATATGCAACACTGAAATAAATGATCAAAGTAGACTAAGATATACAGGGACATACATTACCACTGCTTCAAGACTTACAGTGGCTTCAGAAAGTTTCAGATCCCTTCACAGACTAGACCATTTAATGGAAAAAATCTAAACTGCAATCTCTCAGACACGAAACCAGACCTCGTACAAATTGTTTGAGTAGTATTGGCATATACTGATCACCGAGTCAATGGCTCTGTTAACGGCTGATTAACATGCATATTGGGTGATTCAGTGACCACTTATAATTTATCTTCTCCGATCTTTATGCAAATAAACACTACAGGGCTGATTGCTACCAAGAATTTTGTCAGTAAATGTCCATTATTATTGTCAATTGGTTCCTTTTTTTCAATTCAGCGCCTCACAAACTCCTGTATCAACCCGTGTCTGTGTCACTTGTTTTACCTGCGTTGTCAGAAGCTGCAGGTTGATCTGAACTACAATAGCAGGACACACACTTTTAATTTCACATCACAGATAGATGACAAACAAATGCATGTTTATGACCAATTTAACATTGTACACACACACACACGCACTATTCGTCAGTAGATGTTGCAACAGCACCAGCCACGCCGAACCAA
Organism: Limanda limanda; assembly: GCF_963576545.1. NCBI lineage: Eukaryota > Metazoa > Chordata > Actinopteri > Pleuronectiformes > Pleuronectidae > Limanda > Limanda limanda. Next base: position 25,655,528 of record NC_083651.1, read on the forward strand.
TCATGTGGTTGGAATAAGGTTACAGCCACGTCAGGTTAGGTAGACCCACACAGCACACATGCTAATGTTTGAGCTCCTGCATAGAGGTCAGTGTTTCCCCTACCCAGGGCTGGACTGGGAGAACAAAACGGCCCGGGCATTTTTTGTCTCAGACCGGCCCACATAATTAGCCAAGCACATCTGCCATTAAATTGACGTAACTTATGTCTTCTAAATGTGTTAAAGTAGCTCATATTAAAAGTACTTAAGTATCAAAAGTATCTGGTGTTGAAATGTACTTAAGTATCAAAAGTACAAGAACTAAAATTAAAAATGCAAAGTGCTTTTTATAGTAGGCCTATACAGACACAAAACAACCCAAAATGTTTCTCCTCAAGATTTATCTCAACTGACTGAAAAATTACAACAACAATATGAATATAATGTATAATTTTACCAATTTTGAACCCTAGATGCTGAGGTTCAAATAGTAATGGACCAGTGCATCTGAACTTCTAATTAACTATAAACAAGTGCCTCTTGTGTCTGCCCAAGAACATTAATAAACCACAGTATAACCACTATACTATAGGCACACAAAATAAGACACTATCTCTTATCCTATTCTAGAGGAAGTAAAAGTCGTAACAAGATTTCTGAAGGTGAACCTGCGGAGGGATAGACCAACCTCTCGCGCTGCCCCCCCCCCCCAACGGCAAACACGCCACCGGACCTGCACATCTCAGGAGGGAGGGGGCAGCGAGTGAGTGAGTGAGTGAGTGAGTGAGAGCGAGAGCGAGAGAGCGAGAGCGAGGGGGGGGGTGCGCCGTGGGTAGAGGCGTGCGACGCCAACCTCCGCTGCTCAAGTAACGAGCCAGTTTGGAGAATGTATTGAAAATTGAAAATGCGCGCTCACATGTCTGCCTCCACTCGCTCATCATTGTCGAGTCCTCCTCGCTCGTCTCCCGGCGCACCTGCTGCTGCTGGGCTGGTGAACCCGGCACCACATAGGTCCGTCAGTTTGGCACATTTAGCAGCCTCCACCTCCAGAGACTTCAGCTTTTTTTCCCGATGCTTCTCAGCGCCACCCGGGCGTTTTTTTACTCTTATTATCCATTAAGTTAAGTTTCTGTCTCAGCAGCAGCCCGTCCCGCGACTCCCCCCGCCAATGCCATGAGGTCCCGCCCCCCCCGCCCCCGGTTTGTGTTGTGATTGACAGCACTGTCGGGGCTCTCTGAGCCTGTCAGCCCATGATTGATTGACAATGACAAACAATAGACCAATAATATGTCTCGATGCTGGCAACACACTGCTAGCCCTCTGTAGCCAATTGGCCGGCCCAATTGGAGGGAATTTAGAGAGGGAGAAGAGAAAAAAAAAAAAACAACAACATAGCGGACCAGACCGGCCCACATTATGAAAAATGCAACAGGAAGTCCGCCATTTTGGATTTAGTGGCCATTTTTGCCATATTCCACATTTTTACTTCGATGTACTTGTCGTAGAGCTTTCATCGGATCAACTTAAAATTTAGACGAGTGTCATCAAAACAATATGGAGATCTAAAGTTATCAAAAGATCAACTTTTCATCAGAGCATGTGACCGTGGCGTTGCGTCAAAGTTTGATTAAACGCCATCAAAACACGGGCGTCTGTATCTCAAACATATTTGGTCCAATCAAGTCCAAACTAGACACATTAGACAAGAGTCGCCATGGGTCTCAAGGCATTGATAATGAAGATATAAGATTACTGTGACTTACAGCCCGCCCCTGAAAGCTGTCAGATGGGTTTAAGAAATGGGCGTGGCAAAATAACTGACTAGCGCCCCCTAAAGGGCAGCCGTGGCACTATGATTGGCCTACAGCTACGAAAATCGACAGGGACATGTGTCTTTTCATGACAAAGAAATAAGTCTCTTGGATAGATATGCTAGAGTAAACAGGAAGCCCGCCATTTTGGATTTGGTGGCCATTTTGGCCATATTCAGCATATTTACTTTGACATACTTGTCGTAGGGCTTTCATCAGATCAACTTAAAATTTAGATGAGTGTCTTCACAACAAGATGGAGATCTAAAGTTATTGGAATTTTAACATTTCGTCTTTCCTTGTGACCGTAGCTTGGCCTCAAAGTTTGATTACACGCCATCGAAACACGAGCTTCTGTATCTCAGGCATATTTAGTTCAATCAAGTCCAAACTATGCATGTAAGACAAGAGTCGCGACCTGAAGACATCTAAAGAGACACCATGACTTAAAATCACAGCGCCACCTGCTTGCTACAGGAAGTGAAGCGTTTATCCTTGCCGCAGTGCAAAAAAACCCATGCAACGCGGAGACGAGCGCTTGCTCATTGAACGCTGTCTCTTCCCCGACTGCGACAGACTTGAAACGCGCGTGTGCTCGGGCCCGTCAGTGCTACAACGTAGCCCTAGTTTATTTTATTTTTTATTTTTTAATATAGCGCCAGATCTCTACATAAATCATTTTAAGGTTACATTTCCTATAAAACAGGTCTTTAGCTTGCATTTCTGTCTCGACATGATCGCGCGGTTAGATTTCTCCTCTGCTCTCTGTATCGCGCACGGCGGAGTTCCATCCAGATGTGCGCACACACAGACACGTGCGCGCACACACAGGTGAGCAACCTCCCACCAGCGGACAGAGAGCATCCATCTGAAAACATGTCGCATGAATCACCTGAGAAGCAGTTAAAAATATCCGCGCTCCCTGGTGGTAACAGCCACTCTGCTGCGAGGAGCAGCTCTCCTGCTCCGGGTCCGAGTTCAGAGAAGAGCCTGAGTGCTGCACGTCCTGCCCCAGACAAGCATCGGTTCAGTCACCACCGGATGACAGGTTCTGACCCAGCTTGGCTGTCAGAGGGGAAATCTCCCCCTGGTTGTACAAGACTGATCTTGATAACTTAAGTATTACACCGGACGCCGAAGCGCCGCGCCGCGCAATTCTCCAGCGCGCAGGCGCCAGGCTGTTAACACGGGACGCGCATTTCTCAGCGCCGGTCAGCCCGCGATTCTGCTTTCTCCGCTTGTTGTATTTAACCGTGAACGCATCTCGCCTCGCAACTTCAGCCTGAACCATTATTAATCCCGCTGCGTCACTTCCTTCTATCACTGTTTAACCGGCAGATCTGACGTGAAAATATTTTTATTATAGACGGAAGTTTCAAAACGGTAACTTAACACAAACGAGGGTTATGGCGAAGTGCTCTATTCTAACTAGTCCTGTTTGATTGCTGTGGTAACAGTGGTTTCAGGTGCAAGTCGTTATGGGAAGAATGCTAGTAGGATCTCGACTTTTGTCTTCTTTCACTTAATGCGCATGCTCCATGACGTCTTTACAGCGATTACAACCACTCCACTCCAGCGTTTCCGTATTTTCGTGACAGGGCTTCGTGTAGACGCGATAAACATAAGTACCGGATCCAAAAAAAATTACGGTACGTATGGAAGTCAGTGAATACATACATTACATACATACATACATGCATGCATAAATAAATAGATAGATAAATTACAGTTCATAGAGAATGAATAGGGGATTATTTCAGATTTCTTTTTGGTTTTAGGAATGTTCTGTCAAATACGTAGACAGCATAGACAGAAACACATTAACATCATGATTCCTTTAAGTTTTTGTGTCCCTGTCCCTGCCCCCCCCCCCGCGACGCTCTGCCGCCACCGTCGCCCCCAAAGCTGTAAACCTAGGGGAAACACTGGAGGTGGACGACTCTGCATTGATGCCGTAACTGAACATAATCAATTAATGTTTTCTGCTACGGTCATTGTTACCACCGCTGAATGATTAGAGCCAGCTATGCTTCAGGATCAGGACAGACGCTAAAGGTCCGGTCTTCCTGTATGTATCTGTCGGAGTCTGCTTCCTCCTCTGACCTGTGCTCACTTTCCACTTAACATTAAATACAATCACTGATCACTAGTTATTAGGACACGTACAAGAATGATGTTTACTCTGTGTTTGCTTGATTTGCCCTAGAGTTTAGGATACAAGTGTAATGTAACTTGACGCACAAAGTCAGAATATCAGTGTTGAACTGACCCGAACAATCGGAGTCATGATGCGACATCGTCGATTAATAACAATTTTAGAATATAAGACTAGATGGTGAATATCCCATGTGATTATCAGTTAGTGTGTGAAGAGGGACAGAGACGAGGACACACACACTCAACCACACATATACACAGACACACACACTCCTGCAGACAGAAGTTCTTCCCACAGATGATGACAAGCGATGTGTTTTAACTTCACTGTTGCAGATGAAGCGAAGCCCTGTAATGCGTAATAGGTAATTTAATAACAGGAAGAATGTACCTCAAACTTCACAGCAGGATCCATGGTTATACGTTTTGGTTTCACATTGAGACTCATGCCCTCGCAGGACACAGTGCACTTGGCACTCTTCAGGATCTGAGAGGCCACTGGAGGAGAGAAAACATGACAGATATACTCATCACAGTATGTGATGTATATGTATGTGAAATATGATGTGGTTCAAGTCCGGCTTTGGTGCCACTATTGTATATTTTCAGCATTGCCAAATGACACTAAGTTTGTCCCAAATGAGATCAGTGGCCAAGTTTGTCTGTTCATGTGAAGGCATTTTTATGTTCTGATGCATGTTCACAGCAGCACACCCTGCTGGTGGAATTATCAAACTGAACAATTAAGGAGGGTGGGAAATTAACATCTTAAGTAACATGAAGTTCAGTTACAGGTGATTTGATTTACCTCTGTGCAAAGAAATGTTAGATCATTCTTTAAAAGGTCAAAATCACTTTCTAAAATATAAGTTTATGACCAATTTAACATTATACACACACACACACACGCACTATTTGTCAGTAGATGTTGCAACAGCACCAGCACCAGCACATCAGACCAAACCTCTGAACTCCCTTCCGACACAACTCCTCCTGTTCCTATTGTGTGGCTCATGAATTCACTTTGTATTCCTGCGGTCCCCAGTTTCACAAGGAGGGACTCACATGACCTTACTTATACTATATCTTTACATTAGAAAAAACAGTTTGCGGCTATATTGTTTAAAATCTTGTATAAATTACCCTAAATTTCTATTTAAGCCATTATCTTTAACTCAACATTATTTATATATAGTATATTTAGCTAGTGACTGATATATTATATCATATATTTTATTATGATACATGCATTATATACCCTTTACATATAATGTCTTATTGGAAACATGATAGTAAGAAGCCTATTATGCTGAGTTGAAGTGTGTATGTTTTTATATAATTTACCCATGATAAGCTTAAATAAGACAGCAATCTGGGGATGTGACTCATCTATAACACAAGGGGTTAAGCCTGGTGTATACTTGTGCTTATTTGACACAGGGCCAATACCATAGCTAACCCAAGTAGCCTACACTGTTGTTAGAATTTATACTTGAGTATACAATGGTGTGTCTGTGTCACTCTGAAATAAAATCTGCAAAGACCAGTAGGTGGTGGGATTTACGTGCCACTGTGTGTGCACTTCAAACCATAGTATCGAAAACTGAGAGGATCATGTTGGAGCCAATAAATGTTCCACAATATTTTACTTTTAGGGAAATTACTGCAACACAGGGAAGAATGATTTGTATGACCACTGAAGTGAGTTTTGTGTGCCAGTCTTGCCATCAAGAGACATGGATGACAAACAACCTAGCAAATCAATCACAGTTATAGCAGTCTGTCACCACAACATTTAATCTGCTTACAACTCTCCATCCTAATGGAACGCATTATCTTCTTCTTTTTAATGTGTATGTGGGTAGTACGTGTATGTGACCACCAGTCAGTCAAGAACACCCTGATATGCTTTTGGTTTAATTTATATTCACATACACAGGTGAAAAGGAGAACTACTCTGTGATATTCTCTCACACTATCCAATCAGGTCATGTGTACCTTTCTCCTCCTCGAAGGTGATAAGTGCCTGTCCTCCCTGCAGAAGCACAGTTGATCTCTGGCTGATGATGAACACTCCTTTGATTGGATGACTGCCATCATCACTTTCCTCTTTGTCCTGAGCGCTGAACCTTACCTCTGTGTCTGGAATCTGGGCATAGATCTGAATAGCAGTACAGGACAATAATAATGTTCTTATTATTATTTTTCTATGATATTTCAAAATATTGTTATATTGTCAAGGCATATTGTGGTGTACAATTGTGCAGCAGTCGATTTCAAGCCGGTGGGCTATCCTGAGGACTTTCACCTTGAATTTCTGCTTCAGTTTGGTGGACTCTGCCCTCTTATTCAGCAGTTCAGCCTGACATCCCCTCAATTTATCCAGCAAATCCTGTTTGCGTTTAGAAAGTTTCAGGATTTCCTCCTGAATGAAAGAATCAAATACAAATATGTCGAAATGACTTCTCTGATCTTCCACCTCACTTCTCCCAAGCAGCTTGTTCTGTAAATGTTACACACTTGATAGTAACTCTACCTTTACTGCACTCATTCTCTGATTGAAGTCCTCCACACACTCAGCTACCTCTTTGACCAAAGCTTTCATCTCCGTCTTAGCAATCTTCTTGGCTTCATCTTCTTCCAGCTTTTCCATTATGAGCCTGGATTTGACATCATCAGCTCTCTCCGCTTTAGTCTTAAGAGACAAAACAGGAACAGGGAGAAAAGCTTGACCATTGGAAGGTTTTTAAGAATACATGAATAAAGATGGATGGTGATGGAGGATTACTACATTTACAGTGACAAACATAACATAATTATCAATAATAAGGGGTTGAAATGGCGTTTTTGACTTGGTCTTACCTTCCATGTCTCCAGCTCTTTCTTGGCCTCCTCGAACTGATTGTCCTCCTCCATAGCAATGTCCATCTGACAGTGACAAAGAATCTTGTTAGCAACCGTCAATATTACTGAGTATCCTCAAATACTGGAGCACTTCTTAACTTTTCGTTTATCGGCCTGTTCATGTGAGTCATAACCTGGCCGACAAAAACGAGACTGCGTTTAAAGTAGGCCATGTCAAATTAAAACGGGTTTTGTCAATCTTAAACTAAGAGGACAGCCCTACTTACCTGTTATATGATGTTTTTCCGCGTTGAGTTCCTGTTAAAGTGTTCTGAGGCAAAGAGAAAATAGAGAATAAAGCAGCAGTTCCACGTAGTGGCTGAGCTCTGAATCAAAAGTGAAACTCAAAGTGGCTCTTAAGCCACGCAACAGAATATAGCGCCCTCTGGTGTGCAGGACCTTCTTACATACACACACTGACATTGTTGAAGCCAGCAAATAAAATAAAATATAATAAATGAATGTGATTGTTTGCACCAAATGATGAGACAGTGGTCGAATCAAAACGTCATTAAACTTCACTGAAGAATTGTTAATGTAGTTATAGCACATACTTCATGTCAGTTACTCGATTAAAAAAAGTTTGAGATCAAAGGCAAACAATAGACAAGCAAATCAAAGCACAATGTGTGAAATAGGTTCGCATTGAGTAATTTATTCAATCTTTCCTAACTTTAATAGAGTTTGCTTCCACCCGGGGGACACCCAGCTCTCTGGGCTGTGAGGGACATTAGTCACGATTAAACCCCCATAGATCATAAATACACAATATTAAGACTAATCGAATAACTGAAGGTTACACGTCAACAGTTTTAGTTTCTTTTTCAGGTGTTCCATCTGTTGTGACGACGCTGTTTGGACAGTTGTTATAATACCGCAAGTGGCCACAGTGGATATTAGTGCTGTAGAGCTGAGCGGCAGCGCCGTGTAATACTTGTTCAATGTCTCAGGCTGAGCTTCCTGAACCCATGTCACATTTAGCTTAGCTGCCCGACATCGTCACCAGAGCAGCGGCAGAAAACACAGCTCGGAAACATGCTTTGGTTCGAAGGCTCGATTTCTGCTGCCATTACCTCAGCCAAGCAGCGGGGCTTCGTTTTTGTCGTCGTCATTACCGGTAACGTATGTGTGTGTGTGTCACTTAGCCTCATGCTAACGCTAGCTTGTATCGGTAACAAGTTATAGGGGGCCAGTCAGCTAACCATTAGCAAGTTAGCATGGTCGACGAGCTGTCAAAGAAACGAGGAGTGTCGTCACATCGTGACAACGCAAACAAGAGGTCGAACGTAGTAAAACAAACACGATGATAGCCTGAGCTGTTGGCTACGGATGGCCTGTAACATAGTCTGTTGTCTTTATTAATACCCTGCCAGATTAACTACCCTCCAAAGAGCACAGGCTACGTCACAGCAGCTACAAATATGTTAGTCATATCTGATATTACCCCCTGGCAGGGTGGATACAGTCGGTTCACACTTGAAGTGACACCTTAGCCAGGTAAATGTTATTAGTTTGTGCTGGGCCATTATTGCATCATAGGCAGCAGTAGGAGTTCTTCAGCTGTTCCACCATAACGTGACAGGGTGTTTTAATGAATGTCAACACTGTCACTGTCTTCTCAGGCGAAGATGAACAGTCCGCACTGCTGATGTCCAGCTGGGAGGACGACACAGTCTCAGAGGCAGCACTCAACTGCTGTGTGGCCATTAATGTCGATGCCAAGAGGTATAATGAACTCACTACATGCACAGTGTCTCTTCTGAAGTTTTGTGTGTGGGGAAGTCACTGTCCTCAAGATGTTTCCAGCACTCACCACTGCTTTCTGGCAGAAGTAAAGCATGATGTTGATATTCAGTGTTCTGAATCATTGGTGCCTGAGGAGTCTGTTTTTTTTCTAGAAAATATTTACTCATTAGATGCTAGCCCCGCAATTTAACTGTATTTGAATTTCATAATAATATTTTATCCAATTTCACTGGTCTTTTAAAAAAAATTGTATCAGGCACCCTTTTTTCCAATTTAAGTTAAATCATTTCTTTCTTTAATGGCAGATCCAGAAGTTTGTTACAAAGCCAATCTTTTTCAGCAACATGTGCAGATTTATTTTATCCCTATTTGAGAAAAACAAGTATCTAACTGCACTTATCTTGTAACAGTGACCACCTGAGACAAATCCAAACCATCTACCACTCACTATTAATACATGTTGATTTTTACTACCCATCACACTTCTTTATGTTTGACTTGTAGGAAACTGGTGATATATTATGTACTGTATATACCCAAAGCTTGAAGTTAGCTGACCTGTCTTTACAATTAACTGAAGTATATCTGCCCAATATTAAGAAGACAATCTTGAATTCCCTTATATTTCTTCTTCTTGATATTATTATTTAAATATTCTGTGATTCTCAGCAAAACAAATAACTTCTACATTTTGCTCAAATCCACAACCTATTAACTGCGATCAATCTGATGCGTGTTTGATGTCAATCATTTAAAGAATAGACATGCTAATATGTATACTATATACACAATGTTTTATTTTTTTTCAACAGTGAAGCATGTATGCAGTTCTCCCAGTTCTGTATCCTTTTGTTGGCCATTCCTCTTCGGCGGAACTATAGTGGAACTTCAACAGAATTTTTTTTGTATTTATTGTTTCATCTCTGAGAAAAGTTATTTATTGCATTCCTGTATTTGCTAGGCCAATATATACTGTTGACACAAACCCACATGACTTGTTTTTAGACCAGAACAGTGCTTCTGGCCTGTGATAGACCATGGAACTGTTTGCCAGCTTCCCAGGCTGTAGGATGCACTTAAAAAAAAAAAATGCGACAATGCAGAAACGCCTTTGCGAAAAGTCAGTATTAAAATAGTTGTTGGGGGGCTTTTTCCTTAAGCTTTCTGTATGAAGATCCAGTAGTGTGCATTCCCTCTTGCTTCTTTATTGGGGAGAATGGAATTCCTCTGGAGGTCATCGCTGGGAGTTTGTCCGCGGAAGAACTGATTAAAAGAATCAACAGAGTTAAGCAGGTATGGGCACAAAGGTGGGATTGTATACAGTTTACAGGGATCTCACCACTGTTTTCCAGTCTTTTTTATCTAGCACAAACTTGTGTTTGTTGCACTGGAATTGTTTTTGTGAAAAAAGAAAATCTCCTGCAGGTACATTTCTAACATTGTTTTGGATACAGACATTTTCCTGTTATACATCATAAATGCAGGAGCTCATTTAGATGGTAATTTAACAACCTCTGTGGTCACTTATTTTGAATGCCACAACTGCTGTCATGATTTATCTTCCAGCCAGTAGCTGGAGACCTTGTGTTTCTGGGTTGTCCTCATTTGGCACAAACATTCACTGGAACTCAAGGATTAACTGATTTGATTCGGTAGCCAAAGGTTAAGGTCTCTGTGGCCTCACGAACTAGGTTCATGTAACAAACCAGTGATGACAAACTTGATCTTTTCTTAACATTCCTTTATTGTTTAATTCATTTTTGGTTCAGTGGCCATTGGGCAATCTTACATTTACATCACGATATAATGTCCCAATGTGCTTTATTGCATTTTGCTACATTACACTGTATTAATTTGTAAGGACTTGGACAAGATCCTTCAAAATTTGAGCTACTGAATATACATGATGTTCTTTCGGGTGATGATCTTCCTCCCTGTCATCTAACAGATGCATACTGATCAGATTGGAGGTGCCACAGTGTTTCCAGAGGCAAGTACTCCTGTGGAGACCAGCTCACAGAACATCACAGAATCTGCTGTAGCCTCAGCTCCCGCAAAGCCCGTCAGGTCAGCAGCAGAAGCCACAGATCTTGCAGCAGTATCAGGAAGTGCAAAAGGTGAGTGAGCCTGGATCACTCGGATCCTGTTTAGATTTGGTGTTAACATCTGCACTGAGCAGGAGTCGGCTGTCAAGGCAAGGAAGTCAAGCAGTGCTTGACCCGTTAATCTAAAAATAGACCTAAATAAAACAATATTTAAGTGGAAGTGATATCTCTCCTTAAATCTGATCCCAGAACTGTGCTAATAACAGACATTATGTGGCCTGTTTGTAGTAATCTTTAATTTACACCCTCTTGTGGCAACAGCAAGTTATTGTCTCTGGAAGCAAGCCTGACAACCCAGCCACTGCATCGGCACTGACAACTATTTCCAATTATCCTTTTACCAATAATAAAGGCCACTCAGTTCAGTGGAAGGTTTTAAATCTAACTTTTGAAATGAATTAAAAGTTCTGAATCCACTCATTAGGTAACTGAAGAGCACATCTCATTGTCTGTTTGGTTCCTTTCATTAATTTTTTTCTAACTTTCAAACTTATGTCAGATAAATTAGTTTATATCAAATTCATGAAAACTCCAATAAAGTGTAAGCATTACAGAAAGAAGAAAGTTATTATTCACAACCACATTCACAATGTGACATAACAGAATGCACACCAGAAAAGACGTTTCAGCTCACTGTAATTATAATGTGTATGAAATGAATTCACCCTGCCAAAATAGATGTCAATCATCATTATTCACAGTGAAACATGCTGTTCTGGCAGTGAGAGACAATCTTTTTTTAACTGAAGAAGAGAAAAAGGCACCTTAGTCAGTGTTCTCTAAAAAGTTGGAGGAGACTGTTAAGTGACCAATGTACCACAGAGATGTTGGTGCATGGTCCCTGAGGATTATATGAAATTGTGTCTTGGTTTTGGAGACACGCACAGGCAAGAGAGTTACTTATTAACCTTATGGTTGAGTTCTTTAACACTTTTCAGTGTTTAAAGAGAGAGCAGGCAGTCTTGATGCGTTCAGTGATGTTAAGCAGAGATTCAAAGATCTAAGTCTTTTCTCTGCACACAAAAGGCTTATTTCTCTCAAAGTTTGATCACAAATTAGTTTAAACTGTATTAGTGAGCACTTCACCTTTGCTAAGATAATCCATTCACCTGGCAGGTGAGGTATGTCAGGATGGTGATTAAGGAGCATAATTCCTGCACAGGGGGGAACTGCGCACAATAAAAGGCCACTCTAAAATGTTCAGTTCTGCCATGCAACACAATGCCACAAGTTTTTAGAGGGTTGGCAATGGGCATGCTAACTGCAGGAATTTCCACCAGAGAACTGCACAGGAACTTAATGTTCCTTTCACCACCATAAGTCGGCTCTATCATCGTTTCCGAGAATTTAGTATGATCATCCGGCCTCACAACCGCAGACCATGTTTAATCACGCCAGTCCAGGACCACCACATCCTGCGTCTTCAACTAAGAGATCGGCTGAGATCAGCCACCCAGACAACTGATCAAACCACTGGTTTGGTTTGGACAGCTGCAGAATTTCTGCATAAAAGGTCAGAAATTGTCTCAGGAAAGACTGGCTAGTGCTCACGGGCCTCACCGGGTCTGAACCTGACTGCAGTACGTCGTCATTTATGACTTGATTAGGCAAACGCCCGGCGTCTATTCACTTCCCAGATCAGGGCTGCATGATATTAGGAACAGTCCCTGGCTACGGACACAGAGACTAAGGACAGCTCCTGAGCCCAAGGGAGAAGGCGCACAACCCGACCACAGGGCGAAATACAATTCCTGGAAGCTGAAAACATGCAAGTTCTTACATGGCCTGCATAAATGTTACCTATTGAGCATTTTTTGGATGCTTTCGATAGACGTGTACGACAGCAGGTTCCGATTTCTGCCAATATCCAGCAACTTTGCATAGCCATTGGTGAGGAGTGGACCAAATTTCCACCGGCCACAATCAATAACCTGATCAACTCTATGCAAAAAAGATATGTCGCACTGCGTGAGGCAAATGGTTGTCATACTGGTTTCCTATCAAACTCAGTGAAACTGTTGTTCCATGCCTAATAAATGTTTTTGTTCAAGATTAACTACACATTTAAAAAATATATTCTGTCTGAAATCTTACGTCTTTAACTTCCATTCATGAACAAAATATAGGTTTTGCATTTATGTTTTTGTTGAGTTTAGTAGATGAGACAGATGATTGCAAACAGAATTCAAGGGTGAATACGGATAGTATTTGTTTGCTTTGTGCTGACAAGGTGTGGAGTTGCCAGTTAACCCAGTGCTTTCATTTTGTGTTCCTGTTGTGTGTAGCACCTCTATCGAGCTCAGGAGATGCCCCAGTGACTCTTGCAGAGAATGCATCTTCAGATGACGCTACTGACTGTGCTCAGAGTGAGGAAAACCTGGACTCTAAAGTGCAAAGGTAGAAGATCAAATATGTGTTCTAGACAGAAAATGTTTTCTGTATTGAGGTGTTGGCACTGTAGTCTTCATCCAAAATTTTTTTTACTATTAATTAGTATAAAAGCATTACCGCACATTAGAAATACTTCACAATAATAAAAGGTTTAACTACAGCTAAACACCAGAGTTGACTCGCCTACACTTACAGATTTAAATTACAGGGTACATAATTCTACCTGTAACAAAGTATAAATGTCTCAAGAGCTGATACATTGACATTGACACTTCATAGTAGGGCTGCACGATATTAGGAAAACATGCGATATGCGTTAATTTTGTTGAATATTGCAAAAACTATATGACTTGCGATAGATATACAAATTATTAAGAATACAGTGTTGAAGTTTTTCTGCTTTGGTTTCACTGCTAACATAGACACCATACGTAAGTGGTCTATGCAGACACTGAAACAAAATGAAATGCATTATTTCCATTCCAACAACATGGTTGTATTGAAGAGGAAATGCCACCTGGCTACAAACACAGGGACCTCAGACAGCTCCACAGCCCTAGGGGGAAGGCGCACAGCCGGGCCACGGTGGCACAAAGTCCAGGGCAGACACCCAGGGAGCCATGCACATCCCACTAAGTTCGCTTACAGTGTGCATTTTTGGATCATGATTTTTATAGATTTTTTTGTTTGAGAAAAGCTCTGTCAGTAATTTTCTGCTCTTCTCTGTGTCTCTATCACTCGCACTGCACCTACTGCGTCAAGCCAAACTGAGCGTCTCAGCCGTCTCCTCAGGCTCTCCATATATTGTCTAAGTTTACAAATGTGGATGTTTTTACCCAGTCTGAGTTTACATGTGTGTCTGAGGAAAAGAGAGAGTGGAACAGCTGATGATTGAGCACGCTGCTCTGACGAAAGATTTATCTCATTAAGAAAAGTATCAATCATTATGTGATGATAAGGGTTGATATTGTGGGATCATTTCAAACAAATCAACCTTTAATTTGTAGCAAGCCAGAGATGTCCGCTGAGTCTGAAAGAGACAGACAAAGAGACCTAAGAGAGAGATAAGCAGAGTCTGTGTGTGTGTTCTTTTCCCTCAGGTTCTGGTACTATCATAAAATATGGAATTATTTTACATGATCAACCACTCATAGTGATTAATTTGACCCGGGTCAAACGTGATCACTAGAAGTTTCCATAGTAGAATTTAGTCGGGAGGAGGCGGCACTTGACAGAGCCTTCTTGCAATACTCTTTCTCTCAAAAATCTCTTCTTCCCACAATGATTCATTGACGGAAGATCCCGAATATGATCTGAATACTTTAAATTTATAATCTAGGGCAACAGGGCTCCATCCAATTTGCCAAATATATTGACATGCAGAGTGTGAATACATGGCACATGGAACGCCATTTATAGCAGTTCAAGTTGCTTTTTGGGATATGTATATCGTGCATGTTGATATCGCGATGACGATACATTATCGATATATCGTGCAACCCTAGTTCATAATCCAGACCATTAACTGCTCTGCGGGTAAAAAATTATGATGAATAAAGAAAGTGAAAGAAAGGCCATGCAGTGCTGTAGTCATATTGTCAAGATAAGTGTGTTTATTGTATCATACATTGTTCTATTCTGTTAGGTTAAACAAAAAACTGGAGGAGAGACAAGAGCAAAAGAAGAAAGGAGAAGAAGAGGTAAAGATACTGTTAAGGAATTTACCGTTGTTCTGCGATGGGCGCTAGCAAGTACAGCCATCCTTAGCAGACAATCATGACACGAGAGCATATAAGAAGTGGAAGTATTTTGGGTTTTATACTATAGATGGCAAAGTAACAATCAAAGGTGAGGCTGTTTGTCTTTGTACTGGCTTGTAACAAATATATGGGCTCACCTGTTAGCAGCAGCAGAAGAGGCACCACAGACGAGCGGAGCAACGTCAAGTGTTCAACTTTTTAGACTGTAGACTTTAACAAGAAAGTCAGAAAAGTGGGCTTATAGTCTTCTGTCAGGCAGTACATGTCCATTCATTTCGAAGGCGTAGCTTTGACAAGATGGGAGGGGGTTGGATATATCCGTTGCATTTTTTCAAAGTTTAACCGGCTCTTGCTAGCTTTTCCAGGATTGCCAATAACAGCTTTAATGTGTTTTACTGCAACAACCTAGCAACATTTAGCTGCTGGATAAAGAGTGAGGTGACACTTTTTTAATTGTACAAAACATAATTACATCCTTTTGAGCTCACTTGAAGACGTGTTCCCTTTCCTCTGTCACAGAAAAACAGTGTTTCCCCCCTGATTAGAACAATGGTGCACACTATGAGGAGAATTACTCACAGCATCTGTAATTCTGTAATTGCACTTTTCTTACTCTGATACTGAAAATGCACAGAAATGATTTGTGTTTGATACATTTTACACAAGCAGCTCTTATACTGACTTTGTGGTGTCTTTTTGGGTATGAACAGGAGGCCAAGTGAACAATGAGGTGATTGGTAACTTTCACTTTACTGTATGTCACACTGTCTTATGTAATGAAAAGTGCTGACCTGCTTGAGCAGGTTTGGCAGTAAACCTCAGTTTATACGAGCACAGGCACAGCATTAAATTCACAGCACTGACCATTAGAGCTTTATTTTATTCGTACATTATGTTAGTTTGAACAACTGCACATCATTATTGTGGCCCAATACAGCCTGTGTGTTTCATGATTCAGGATGAGATCAGAAAGGAAATGGAGCGGCGGAAGATTGGGAAGGACGTGCAGGACTTAAAAAAGAAACAAGAAGACGACAAGACTAAGCGTCTCCTGAATGAGAGGAATCGGGAGAAGGCAGAGGAGAAGGCTGCCAGGGACCGGGTCAAACTTCAAATTGCTATGGTAACCTCTATCTTCTCAATGTTGAGGAAGTGTGGAAAACTGCTATCTGGCTGCCAAATGATCTATGAGAAATTACATTCAGAAAGGTTGATCATTTTGGGTGGGGCTGATGATGCCTTTTATCAATTAAGTGGTCACGATAACAATATTAGAGAGTCCTCAACATAGCTAGTTCATCAACCCCGGAGAGGTTGGAAGGGGACTATGTATAGATAGTAGTTTATTGTTTTTAATTGTTCATGTTTTATAAATGTTTTTTTTGGCTTCTCTTTTGGTCTCATTGTTATTTGCTATTCTTACAAACTTCACATTTCCTCCTTGTTTACTTTTAACTGTTAACCTGGAATCCGAGACTGACTGGTTTTATATCAGTCAGAGCTTTGGAGACCCTTTTAATCGAGCATGTTCCTTATGAGCTATTATATTATAGTTTCATATTCTGCCCTTTCTAAGCTAGTGTTGTCACAAATATATATTGAGGTGTCAGCTCTATAACTGGAATGATACAAAAGTCTGAAATCAATGCAAGATTTCCAGATTTAACTTGATCTGTTGCACCTGTCTGTCCTCTCTGTCCTGCAGGACCGAGCTGACAGAGCAGCCCGCTATTCTAAAACCCAGGAAGAGGACAAAGCTGTTAAAGATGCTCTGCTGCAGGCCCGACAGGCAGAACAGGAGGCCAGGAAGGAGACATTGGTCAGGCAGAGGAGGTAAAAAGTCCAGAGACCAAGGAGTTGTGGGTGTGTGCGTGCTTCCAGAATTCTAGAAATGACCACAATCAGCTGATCAATAAGCGTAGAGAGTGAGAGATTTGAGATTGTTTTAATGGGGGTAAAAACCTTTTTATCCGTTACTTTTGTTGGATGCAGGGTTTGTGAATTGTATTCCTTGAATTTTTTTTGTGTATGTAGTACCATAGCAAGAATACAGTTCCGCCTCCCAGACGGGTCATCTCTCACCAACCAGTTCCCCTCTCAGAGCACACTGCAGGAGGCACGTCACTTTGCTGTTCAGGTCTGTCTTACTAATGTTTCTAATAAGTCGTCCCTCCTCTTTTTGTTTTTGTTTTTACTGTCTTCATTCACCAGAACCATGAAATAGATTTTAAACACAGAACTAGGGTTATGTCATTATTATATCATATCATTTCTGAGATTCCCACAAACTCTATTGCCAGTTTGAAGTAGCATTTTCCCATACTATGAAGATGCCAGGTTAGCAACTGCACTCATCACATTCAGCAGTGTTGTTTGGCTGGATGTATGGTGAGACATATGGTTTGAACCATTTCGATGATGATTTTCACTCGGTGCTTTGTTTTCTGATTTAAAGCCTACACCTCTATTAAAGGTCTAGTGTGTAAGATTTAGGTGAAAGGGATCTATTGACAGAAATTTTATATAAAATAATCATAGTGATGTTTTCACGAGTGTGTTTCATCTAAATTATACAAATTGTTGTTTTATTTACCCTAGAATGGGTAAAAGAAGAAATATTTTGCTACAGATCTGGACTGTAATCTGACATTAAGCAAAAGAAGTGACTCAAAGAATTGTTAGGGAATGTCTTATTTAATATGAACATATTATGAGCACATCCTACAAACGTATGTGTACAAAGGTATGTGGCTGTATGTTGGTGGTGTGGGAGCAGGGGGTTCTCCCATTTAGACATGAAAAATAAGCTGTCCAATTACCTACCAGTTTTTAACAATAGACAGGTGTTTTGAGTCCAACTTCCAAATGATTCCACATCATTCAGCATAATTTCTGAGTAATGAAATAGTAGTGTCTGGGCAAAACTGGGTGTACGTGCAGTGCGTGACGGCTACAATGTTGTTTTGCTGCACCTCCTGAACATCTGTTGTTCACCCAGGGTGTGTCTCCTACGTACCTGCATATAAAAGTAGACTTATGTTCTCAAATTACGTAATAACAGGACTCTATAATATGAAGGCATGCATCTTCTGGTCGTGCAAATGCTGCACAATAAAACCTTGTTCCTTAAATGAATGGATTCAGTCAACAGAAATTAGTGCTTCTTTGAATTATTGACAAATTCAAAAGATATTGTAATTTGTATTGCAATGTAACTGTTCATTTTCAATGTCTATTTTGCTGATAACCACCTGCAGGGTTGCAGAGAAAATGGGCAACATTCACTCTTGAAGAGCAGCAAGACATGAGCCTTCGACACGGTTTAACGCAGGCGGTGGGGTCACTCTAACCGGCCACTGAAATGAAAAGCTAGATGTGCCTTGAAAAAGTCATGCGCCACTCATGCATCCAGTGTGGCCTGGCTGTAAAGTGTGGCATGTGTAACCTTGTAAATCTCTTCATGTCTAATCACTATTAATGTTTTTGTGCTGATCATGTCTCAGGAAGTGGGAAACCGTTACGGCAACTTCTCCCTAGCAACCATGTTCCCTCGGCGGGAGTTCACAAGTGAAGACCTGAACAAATCTCTGCTAGAGCTGGAATTGGCTCCAAGTGCTTCCATTGTGCTTCTGCCGGTGAGAGAACCCAGATTGCATGTTTGCTATAACAGAGTAGGGGTGGTTGATATTAACCAAAGTCAATTCTCTTTTGTTTTTGCTGAATGGTGAAACACATTATTAATCTTTTTAATTAATTCGCCCCTCACTCATGAGGCGTGTTACTCTGCACCGGTGATTCTGCTCTTTTATAATCACTCGCATGTCAAACTTAAAAAAAATCAGCTGAATTGTTATTTATGTTCATGGATAAATGGGGCGTTGCATCATCTGCAACAATGAAGTTGAAGGGATAGTTCGCTGAAAACAGAAAATTCACTCATTATCTACTCACAAGTACTTTTATGGGTAAACAGCGTTGCAGCCAAATCCAATACAATTGAACTAAATGGGGACAATTTCTTCGTACGTAAAAATTATTCGACTCAAAATGGTGTCATTTACACTATGTTTAAATGGGAGTGAGAGAAGGGGAAGGAAAGTGTGTAAGAGAAAGGCTCACATTTGCCTCTTACTGTTCAGTACAGTCAGAATGCGGTGAGATTAGCATAGCATAGGGAAGCAGAGAAAAATAAACTCACTGATGTCCATAAATGTTACAGCATTCCATAATCGTGCTTCTTGAGTCAAGTTTATTTATATGTGCTCTATAAATAAACTTACTTATGTTATTTCGTATTCTCTCATTCAGCATTCAGGCAGGCCTGCTAACACTGTAGTCCAGTCCTCTGGGGATGGCATTTGGGCTGTTCTGGGAACACTCCTCTATCCTCTACTGGCTGTATGGAGATTCCTCAGCACCTTTCTTTTTACAACCCCCCCCCCTCCTGGACCGGCATCCCAAGGCCCCACCCAGCCTTCCAGCTCGTATACCAACTCATCATCAGCCTCCGACAAGGCAAAGAGGTAAGGGACAGCTACTGCTCTACCTAAACAACAAATACACTCTTCATCAACCAAGAAAGGCTGAAAAAATTGATATATAGCAATTGATATGAAAAAAATTATCCTACGTTTTTTTTACCCCATAAGGAGTTGTGCTGCCAGTTTCACAATGCTCTAAAATGATTTAACACTTTCTTCAATTATATAAAAAGTCTCTGTATTGCACTGTTGTTCCATTGTGTGTGCAGTACTCTTTGCCCTGCTGGACCAGTAGCTCATGTATCCATAGCTAAATTTAAGACAGATACTGTTGTGTGGCATATTTTTGGGATACTATTGAATCAGCTAGGTGACTTTGACTCTTCTGTTACTCTTTCTATCATGTTGTCATGTTTGTTTAATTCGATTTCAGTTCCATCAGCAGATTTTGGGAGGTCTGTGTTTTTTAATTGTTGTATACTGTATGCACATAATTTCCATGTGTTAAGTGACACTGTATAACATGCCATTTTCCTTTATGTCCACTCAGAGAAACTCACACTCAAGAGAAGCGGCCCAAAGACTTCAAAAAAGAGGGTAAAATCTGTAGCCTGAGGACTCAGGAGGACAGTGAGGATGAGAACAACACCTGGAACGGGAACTCTACCCAGCAGATGTAAAATGTGAATTAATTCAGTCTGACCAGTTTAGGGTTGCTGCTCCGGCTGATGCTTTAGTTTTCTACCCCATTCAGGCTTGGTATAAACATCCATCCTGAGTAATCAAGTCACAAGTGGTGAGCACCAAGTTCAGGTCTGAACATGCCCAAATGCGTCCTGAATTCATTCTGAGAGCCGTTCACTCAAACCACATTTAGAGGTGGTCTGGGACGCATTCCTCTCGCTCTGTGAACGAATGCCCTCTGGGCCACATATGAAGGACAACCTACTCAGCTGACATCCTCTGACCTGCTCCAGTTTCAATGAATCAAATGTATTTTGTTGTTTCTCATTGCCGATACGTCGATTTGTTTGTGGCAACTATCACGATATCAACACATAATAATTGATGCAACTCTTTTGCCTCACTCTCTAGCTCCTCCCAACCGACAAACACACACAGTGACATCAGACACATATTTAAACACAGACCGGTTAAAAAAATACATAATTTGGCCTTTGAGAATACATTATTATTAGCATATAGGGTGGGGACGTGAGATCTGTTCACAAGTGTTCACTGGAGACGCATTGAGGAACCATTTAATTCCTAGTGTAAACACAGGTACTTAACGCTGTCCTCTTGATATTATCAGGACTGATGTTGATACCAGGTCTGAACAGGGCCTTTCTTATACTGTGTTCCAAACCTATGCCCTCCTTTTTCTCCTAACTTTGGCTCAGAATACAGCAGCTTCACAGAGTGCATTAAGCTACACCAGTATCCTCTTTGGATTTTCGATCTCAGTAGTTAATTGTCAGATAAATGATAAGCTAATTATTAATAACGATTATCAGGCACCACAGTAAATGAATAACCATCAGACCTGAGGATGCATTGTTATGGAGTCAATGCAATTTAGAAATGTCTAACTTTGAAAAGTGATTGGGACTTATTCCATCAAGCAGCAAAATGAAGACATTTTTGTCTAGGTCTAGGACGTATAAAACATTTCATCAAACAGCTTGCAAACTGCTGGCAGAGGACTGTGCACACAAACACACATGTTTATACTACGATATTGGCGAAGAAACTCATTTGCATAATGCAATCCCTAGCTCCTTACCCTAAACATCCAAACTAAATGCTTAACCTAATCTAAACCTAATTCTAATCCTTACCTTAAACAAAGTCTTAACCCCCGAACAGTCCATTAAGGGGGGGCAGAATGTACCCCCCCCCCCTAGGTTGTTGGCTCAAACTGGTCCTCACAAAGATATCTGTACAACAGCACGCACACCTAGGCATCGTGTGTTTCTACCTGCTGACAATGGGCAACTACTGAAGTTTCCTCAATACAATATGAAAATTAAAGCAATCTGTTTTTCAAATTTCTGTATTTGTTCTTTGTTGACCTGATCCCAATTCTTCGCACGTGGGTGAACCTATTTAGGCCTTCAGTTAGACATTTGACTTGAATAATTGTTCTTTTATATTCAAATAAGCCAACATGATTATTTTCTGATCAGTTGACATTGTCATATTACCTCAGCCTGTTAAAATCTATTATAAAGTAGACACATCTGACCCAAATAATAACTTGGCGGCATTACAGTGCCACAACAGATTACAAAAGTATATCAAATTATTTGTTATTTCATGAATGACAAATTTAGACCAAAAGTCCTTCAGTATTATGTGTTCTGGTGGGAACTGGTAACTCTTTTGGTCACAGACCATGCAGCAAGTATCTTTTTTTCCACAGTTTTCCAAACTCCATTTGGATTGGTCTTTATCTAATCTGCAAAGCTTTACTCGAAAAGGGATCGTTTTCACTCATTATCTACTCACCACTATGTCGATGGATGGAGGGGCAGTGAAGTGTTTTAGTCCACAAAACACTTCTGGAGTTTCAGGGGTAAACAGCGTTGCAACCAAATCCAATACAGTTGAAGGAAATGACCAATTCTTCAAATGTAAAAAGAACCAAACATTAAAGGCCTCCATGTTGCTCCTGTGGTTTCATCCAAGTGTCCATAAGCACCAGCATTCAAATTCGACTGGAAAAAAGGTAATTTACACTGTTTTTAGCCTAAATGTCCTCTGATATCCTCTGGAGCATGGATCACACAATCAAGTCAGGTCATTGTAGATGCTTGTTAGTCAACTTCAGATATGAGCTCCTAAAAGCATTTGATTCATAAATCTGCAGAAAAGGTTAACAGAGTTATTTAGTAATTATTAAAGTGTGTTTTTTATAGACCGCTGAAAACTGCATCAACTTCCCCCTCAGACTAAGTGTTACGAGAATGAAACCGACAGTTCAGTCCGATATATACTCACTTTAATAGTTCTTTCTTCCACATGACCACTGGCGGGGCTCCAAACTACTTATACTATTGCCTTTGTTTTCCTATGAAAAATATGTTCTGATGGTACAGCATAAAATATATGTACCATCTAATATGGTGAGACTCAGGCTCCAAACCCTATTGACAGTATCAGATAAGATAGTATCAGCATTCTGAGGGTGAATGAGCTTGATGTGTCTTCACTAAAGAATACTGATGACAGTACGGGCGGCTGTGGCTGAGGGGTAGAGTGGTTGTCCTCCAACCTGAAGGTCGGTGGTTCGATCCCCAGTCTGAACCATCTGCATGCCGAAGTGTCCTTGGGCAAGATGCTGAACCCTCAATAGCCCCCCATAGAATAACAAAGTGCTGTAAGTAGATGCACTGTATGAATGTGTGTGTGAATGGGTGAATGTGAAACTGTACTGTAAAGCGCTTTGAGTGGTCTTCATCAGACTAGAAAAGCGCTATATAAATACTAATCCATTTACCATTTTACAGTCAGGTCTCTGCCATAGACATTTGGATATCAGACTGTGTATGAGAGGGACATTTAAACAGCAGCATTTCCACATTCATCTCTCAACTCTTTTAAATGCAGTTTGCAACTGTGGACTAGGAAACAATGGCTGTGTGTACTGATAGCAAATATTTGATAAACAAAATGTTTTTGTTTTTTTTATTGAACTATTAAAAAGAATCTGACTACATGCACAAATACAATCCTCATTGTTGGCGCAGTTAGCTTTTCAGGTATAATACACTCCACTTTCTATTATATAAAGCAATACAACAGTTTTGATATATGAAAGAAAAAGATAATTGAAAATGAAAATTATAATTTCATGTGAAATAGGCAAGGAAATTCAGTTTGCAGGTAATGTTTATGGGTAGCTCTCAGTGCAAAAATAACATTAAAATATTCCTGAGCATGAGCATTACAAAAGAAATTCAACTAACATAAGTCTCACACAATTTATATTTTATAAAGCAATGCTGAGCGTTTGCCTTGCTGCAGTGGAAGACCTCATTCTCCAGTGAATGTTGGGTTGGCCACAGTGGTGGTGGCATTCTGGAACAGTGGGTTGTCAGCCTGGTGACAGATAAAGCCAGATGATTCGTTAACTTCCATTTCCATGTTCAGCATTTATCATGTCATATTACCACAGACCATGTTGGATCTCCAGAATTGCAAAAACACTTATTGTGGATTAATACTGTCCTATATCGTCAGGGGACACCAGTGCCAGGGAGTGTAACATCTAAAATGGTGGTGTAGTTCAAGCTACATTTCATTTAAATAACATCAGGTTAGAGGGCTGTATGTTTATTGGGGTTGGGGGTGCATGGTCTCATCGATTGATGTCTTAACATGTATATCTACTCCATGACTTAGAATCTGTAGATGACCTTTCAGAGGGATTTGTAACATGTAACATTAGAAATAAATGGATGTGAAGCTCGGTTGTCAGCATTACAGTTGAACATCACACGTCCACAGCATACTCTGACCC
The DNA here is from genome assembly GCF_963576545.1 of Limanda limanda. Taxonomy (NCBI): domain Eukaryota; kingdom Metazoa; phylum Chordata; class Actinopteri; order Pleuronectiformes; family Pleuronectidae; genus Limanda; species Limanda limanda. The sequence goes on from NC_083651.1 coordinate 25,679,387, forward strand.
CTGCAGCCTCATTGTGTCAACATAATACAATAACAGTATATCCTGCTGTACAGCACACCACATGCTGCTGCACTGCAGGGTTTTGTAGCCTTTCTTTCAAACAAAAAATAGGATGTGCCTCTCTGCAAAGTAAGTTCACACTAAGTTACAACACCATGAATTCCCTAAATGGTGATTATTTCTAGTTGTGTTATCAGTAATAAAGAAGTGTCTCACCTTTGCCCACTGTGACTTCTTCTTTTCATTTTCAAATTTCCTGAACTCCTTCAGGTCCCTCATGTAGAATAATAACTTGATGAGCATCAGCACCAAGATTCCAATAAGAGCCACAGACACTATGGAGCCTCCAATTATAGCTATGACGTTGGGTGGATCTGGACAGCCTGGAGGAAGAGTTGTAAATCATGAAGCTTTTACACATATCCAAAATGTAAGAAGGTGTACATGTACTGTATAGCTGCCTCCTTTTTCAGACTCTAGATGTCAGTGTTGGTAAGTCTCAGTATACTTGGGTAACGACTGAAATGTCATCAACTATATTTGAAAATCTGCCATTATTGGAATTTGGTTCAAACTTTCATGGTCTCTTCAGGACAAAATGCAATTACTTCAGATACAAATTCTAGTGCCATCATCAAGGCTACGTTTATATAAGTCTAATACTGCAGTGTATAGAATGTACTCAAATACATGAACCTGGATAAAACACATAATTCAGCCTAAAAATAAATTGTCCTGAAGCCTTAGAAATCTGCAATAGATCTCAGGAAAATAGGAAGGAGGGCGCTTTGCATCTGGCAGAGTATGTAATTTGCTGATAATTAATAATATACAAATCAAAGGATGACAGTATGCTGTACAAAACCCCACTGCTGCATTTTTACTCAGTACATGGTTCATTGCTAGAAACCCGGTTTGAACCAAGTTTAATTCAGTGTAAAGAATTATAGATTTGTAATGGATTAAAGTCAGAAGTGCAAATACTGGTGTCATCAGCAAAAAGTGGAAAAAGATGATCTCTGGACCCCAATTTACACATGGTTTAAAGGAGACATATTATGCCCATTTTACCACAGTTGATATGGTTCCTTGGGGTCCTAATGAAATGTCTGTAACATATTTTGGTCAAAATACCACAAGGATAATTTAAATCAGCACCCTTTTTACCCTGTCTAAAACAGCCCTCCGCAGATTTTTAGCTATCCATTACCTCTGTAGAAATACGGCTACTGGAGACGAAGATACAATCTTGCAACCATATCGTTTTGAACCAGAGTCAGGTGGGCTGAAGCCTGGCTGCGAGAGCCCCAGCGCCCCAGCGCAGCCCCGCAGTGGGAGCTGGAGCTGGCGCAGTTAGCTCGCAAACTAACGCTAGGTCGCGACCCGTCAGACATCTAAGTGGCCGATAAACCTCCCCGGGGAGACGCGCTCTCCACGGTGGATTGCGTTGTCTCCCCGGAGCTAGCATTAGCTCTCAAGCTCCGGGGTGACGGAGCTCACCCCGGAGCTCGCCATCATCACCATCATCTCACCAGTGGGGGGTCACCGGTGATATGATAGCTAACGCTAGCTCCGGTGATGATGGCGATGGTGGTCCATGGCCATGTAGCGAGACTCCCTACATGGGCATGGTTTCGAAAATGACGTTTTTTTCGCTCGTAATCCCATTCGACGCACTCTAGCGTATCGTTTCTGACATAGAGGAACCACAACAAATCGCAGGAGTTGTTTTTTTCCAGAGTTTTTGGGACGGTAGACATGCCAGATACCCAAATTAACGTGTAGAAGCACTACAAAAGTGGAATTTTCACAATATGTCCCCTTTAAACTATTGTCACATGTCTTTGCCAGTTTCTGAAACAATTAGAATGTTCCCATCCAGCACACATGTGGTTAAATGACAAATACATTTGCATCCATCTTTGGGCATATTGGTCTTATAGTTAAGTGTGTTCAGGAACCTTGATGCTACAGGATGTGATTGCACTTTCAATATTATTTAAATGGTGCAAGATAGTGATATTTAGCAACAGGAATATGGCAATGTACACTTGTTACACACAGATGTTTCTTCCTCTACCTGCTAAATCTTCCATTATAATCGCAATGGGTCAGGGTGTTGGGACACCTGCCTTTTAAAAGTGGAGTGCTATAAAATAACCCATTTTAAACCATGCACCATTGTCACCCTTTTTCTGCCTTGCAAAAGTGGATTTAGACATGCCAAGACCAACCACATAGGGTTTACATAACATGGTACATGGTGAGGAGCTGAAATAGAACCCATTGTCTGGTATATTTAACCCTAACCCGAAACGGCATATCCACATGTAGTGAAATAACAAAATAGTTGTTAAATAGAATAGCTTTGAAGTTGTAATCTGTATTTTCAATTAACAGCTTACCTCTCTTTTTCAGAATTTCAGCTCTGTAGTAATCCTCTCCAACCAGCTGGTCCAGCCTATATTTGATCCAGCAGCCTTCAGAGTCCTTCTGCTCGCACGGCTTGCTTGTTATTGTGAACTGCTCTACCATCCCATGAAAAATGCTCTTGCTGCAAGCCACACTACAGTTTTTCTTAAAGGGACCAGAGTCAAAGCCGAGGCATTCAATGCAGTTCCTGAAAAATGAATAGCAACAGTTGATACTTTAAAGTAAGCCTAAATATCTCAACATAGGCTAGAAGTAGAGATTCACTCTTGACAAAATACTGGTAAGTCTTTCTTTTAAAATTCAGCAAACTACACCTTTATTAAGTATTTTAATATAAAGTTGAGTTTGGAATCCTTACAGTTTGGTCTGGCATGCGTCAGGGCAGCCAAGGCAGTGCTGGCAGTGTGGCCGCTGGTATCCCTCCTTACACTGACAGCGGTTGCACTTGCAAGATCCTCTACCGAAGCACACGGTGTTGTTAAGTGTTCGACAGCCCTCCTCAGACACCATGCACTGACAGGCTGAACCCTCGTAGCCTGTATTACAGTCACATCTTCCGCATTTGCACCTACCATTTCCTGGAAATTGTGGTGAATGAAAAGAAAAGTTAGAGCATGGAAGTTAATAGTTGGAGGATCTGAAGGAGGAATTACCTATTGATGCATAAAATGATAGACTGCATGATAGTTGGAGAAAACTGTGAACCATGCACAGCTTAGTGGACCAGCAGACAAAAATATAGAGGTGAATGTGAGCATTAGTGTTCAGTTCAAGGTTCCTTATCAAAACATTTGTATATACTTTTTGTGTTATAAAAATAATAAGGTCCTGTGGTTCACGGCATTATGGTGAAATATCACAATGCAATGGCTTCCTAGAAGTGGAAATGCAAACATACTACGCGATTTTCAGCCTAAATTGCCAGTCCCCATCCAGTTTTGCACGTCTCATACCCCTCATCAGCCCTCAGTCAGCACTCATCAATCGCTATTTGTGAACTCTTCCAAAATACGATTAGAGAAGCTCGCCAATGTGTTGCAGACTTCGAGCAGATGTCCAAAGTGTTGCTAATCTCATTGGAATCTGCTCCAGCCAACTCCAGTCACTCAGAGTGCAAGATGGGGAGAAGAAAGGTGAAGTTGCATAAAGTGGTGAGGTCCCCACCTGACACGGGTAAGAAAGAGCAAGAAAAAGGACCCCAAGTAGAAAGACAGGAGCACTAGGGACAATATAAATGCATGTAGTATGTAATTTTCTGACTTATTAGACTTCATGATATAAATCATATGATGGGGAATAACTTTCTGAATAATATGAATAATATTATTCATATTATTATAATAAATTAGATTGACTCTTTTGTGTACATTTCTTTGAAAATGTATTTTTTGGATCACATTTGTTGACCTTTACCTTAGACAAATCAATTACATAACCTAATCATGTAATACTCTCCTGTTCCAACACACACACACACACACACACACACACACACACAGGCAGGAACAATAACCCTCTTCCAGCTAAGGTACTGGAAAGGGGAAAGCGTAACAATGCAGAGAGTAACAAAATGACTGAAACCCTACCTCCGCACAGTTTATTCTGGAACTTTTCACAGTGTTCATCATCACACTCGCAGAAGTCCCCATGATAACGCAGTCCATTCTCTGTGGTGTGGCACTGGCACCTGCCACACACACAGTCTCCACGACCCTCACAGTCTGTTCCATTCTGCCTCTTACAAGATGCCCGTAAGGACAACTCGTCTTTATTGCCAATGGAACAGTTGCAGAACTGACCAACAAAGCCATCATGGCAGCTGTAATCACAATAGAGAAGGCAGTTAAAACTAAAATCTAAGTGAAACATGACAAAGTGAAACATTGAAACCATTAAACATTGGGCTCATCATTTACACACACAGCTCTGTGAAATCCTGTTGCTACAATAATAACAGAAAACTAAGCAGTTCACTTCCCAGGCAGTAGCTGGTAGCTTTTTACAATGATTTCATATAGAATAGTGCTTCCCATTACTGTTATAGGGTTCTCCCATTTGTTGAGGTGCTCTTACACTCATTGATTGTAAACCTTACCTGCAGATACCACAGTGAACTCCTCCCTTTTTATTGCAGTGTGCGTGGTTTATGTCAGAAGGGTCCTCACACCGACACTCACAGTTTGTAGATAAGCTCACAGTCAATGTGTCCTTAATGCCCAGTGGTCTGATAGTGAAAGACTTGTTCTCCATACATGACTGTGCTGTGACAGTGACTTCAAAGGAGATCTGAAGAAAAAGTAGTAGTATAGTTGACGAGTAAAGCAGAGGTGTAATAACATAACCAAAACAAAAATATATTTAAAAAAAACACGAATATTCTTCATCTTCTCTTGTATTAATATTCAATAACACTCCTATTTCTATTATTGTTATTTGATTGTGGTTCTTCCTCTTTGTTTTCTCTCTTCTAAGACAGAGTGTTACATTTGGGAACTGTTGGGTTACTCACGCCCTTTCTATGAAAAGTGACTTCACATCGTAATATAATTGTGTTCTGACATAAAGCTATACAAATAAATTTGAATTAAATTATATTTCAACATTTCATGAAGCTGAGGTTTAAGAGTCAGTTGAATAAGCTGATAGCCAATGTGGGTTTGAGCATTTGATGGACACAGCTTGTCCAACTAGAAGGAAACAAAAAAGACTCTGAACATAGGAAACAGTTTACATATCCCATCTGATCTGGGGATGCCTTCGCATCACCTCAGAAGAGCTGGAGGAGGGGGTTGGGGAGAAGGGTGACTTTGTTAAGACTGCTGCCACCAAGACCCGGACCAGCATGGCAAATGGACAGATCGCTTTTCAATAAGAATCACAACGTAAACATGGGTGATTCCACTACAAAGATATAACCCAAAACAGATGGAACAAAAACTTTGTGCACTTGACAGTGAAAAACATGCTGGTATGTATAAATAAAAAGAACTGACCTCTTGTCCGACACGCACATTGTCACACACCCCTTTGCTGTCCCCTGCTGGTCCTGCATTTTTGCATATAGGTGTGTAGACAACTCTTACATTGTCTGGGAGATTGTCATGGGTCACAGTTACTTTGGAGGACAACCGCTGTCATAGATCACACATTTAAGAAAATTATATTTACCAAAAAGCACAAAATCAGGAGAAGAGATATGGTTGTATACAAAAGGAGAATATTAGCAAAATGTCTGTATGAAACAACTTACATTGTAGGCACTTTCAATCAACTGAACAACATTGTTAGAATCTGATGACAGAACTCCCACCTCTGATTTTGGAATCATTTGAGAGAGTTGCTGGGAATAAATGAATTAAAAAAACATACGGTGAAATAAACAATCATCATTTTTTCTGTAGGTAAGCAAAAAATGTAAGGTCAATTTTACCTACCTTGTACACAACCTCCATATTTTTTGTCACTGCAAATATTGGCTGAATATTGTTTTTTTCCAACTGCATAGCTAATTGTCCAACAGAAGGGTAGTCCTGCACAAAGCAATGGAATCATGAAAACATAATATCCATGTTACAGCTCTTAAAAAAGTGCAAGTGAAAAAAATGAAACAGCTGTTTTTCAAGAAAAACTTTTTGACTCCCTGTTGTGATTCCATACTTACCATCTCACTGCTCTTGGTATAAAGGCTGTTTTCCATATGGCATTGTTCATCATTGGGTTCCAGAATTCCGGCCAGTTTTCCATCACCCGCCATGTGGAATCCATCATCAGTGGTCAGTACAATCAGTCGAGTGCTGCTATTCCTCCATCCAATTTTTTCCTAAACAGCATAATGTGTGAGGGAGCTAGTTAAAGCCGGTTAAAACAGACTTGTATCATATTAGTTTTGGGGAAAAAACTATCTAAAAGAAACTTTAAACCTCATGTCAAAACATGTTTGAGAATAAAGATGATTCCTGCTTTGAGTGTGTTGTTGTCATTTCAATGGAAGGAGGTGATGAGCCCCGGGATCAGTGTTCAGTTTTAATGTTAGGGAAAGAATGTGGTTGTGGTTTGAATAACACAGGACCTTCTTTACATTTCAAGTTTGATGTCTATGAAAACATCAAATGGAACCAAGGAACCCCAAAGACTTTGGCTGCCAGAGCAGCTTTGTTTTGTCTTTATGTTAATGTGAAGGGCAGCACTAATGTCAACAAAAAGTATAATATAGACATTTGTTTGACAGTTTGTGAACATATCTTCTAGGAAACAGGATTGCACTTCATAGAGAATTATAAAGTGACTGGGTGGGAGTTGCTTTCAGTGGGCTGTACTTCATGTGGGAAGAAAACCTGTGTGTAAAGCAATGGGCACTCACATAATGAAAAACAAGTTCCTATTAGGACACAATATGCTCTCAACTAATCCTTCGTCCACGTTAACTGATTATTTTCACTTCTTGTCCATTTTTAATGTCCATGTTTCCCCATGTCAGTCAGTTGAATGGCATCACCATTCAACTGGCTGACTACCTTTCATAAAGTTTGTTTGTTAACCTGCCAAGGTCACAAAAAGTCTAATAAATTGACCCTTATTATTTCAATACATTGAAGCAATAAGGGTTCTTGATTTCTGATTCAGTTCAGTTCAGATACATCATTTGTGCTTCATGGGCCCATTAAGGAAAATCTAATTCTGGTTCCAGTAGCCTATATAAATGCCTGTATTTATTCCTGCAGCACTACAATGAATATACTTGTTAAATTTCTCTGGTGTCACAGAGAAGGAAACTACTCTATTATTGGATTATTTAATGGTTTATCTTTTGACTTCATGCTAACATTGCATGTCTACTATCACTGGTGCACATTTTGTTCAATGTATACCAGAGTAATATGAGCTTCTTCTCCAGAGATAATTTAAACTTAACTGAATGGATAAACCTTGCAACTGGAAGATATAATTGGGATATTAGTTCTGACCTCAACATTATCCATCAAACCAAAAGGTGTGAGCCCATAGAAGAATTATTGTCTTGATTTGTTTTGTTGGTTAAATTTTCCATACTTATTGTTGTCAGTGGTGGTTTGTACCTTGTACAGCTGTCACTATCAATTTAAGCTAATACCCCCTGCTAAAAGGCCTGACCTTTGTAAAATGTACGATATGAAGTATTTCTACCTGAGTGGACACAAAAAGAGGGTTTTCTAGATATACTCTTTTTTAATAAAACATACTCACTTATCTAAGTCCTTACCCCGCATACAGCAGCCTGAATCATGGCATCAAGACTCCCTTCAGGAGAGTCCAAGTTCCCAGAAATGAACTGCTCTGTCACTTTTGTTCCGAAATCATCCTCCCGTGATGTCATACTGAGCACATGTCTGTAGCCAAAGGCTGGCTGACACTGTTGGTAGTTCTCATCACATGGCCTCTTCAGTTTTTCCTTGTTGGTGTTGGTGTAAGGGAGGACTGTCTTATCAACGAAGGCACCAAACCCTGGAGTTATAGAAATGTGTATTACTTGCTAATAAATTAATTATTCTTGTTTTTGTGATACAGCAAATATTAAGGAAACATGTCAGAACACTTTAGAATACAGCCTGTAATCATAGCATAATCTGTTACATGAATATGTGCAAAATTTGCATCATCTAGGGCATCGGTTCCCAAACTGAGGTACACGTACCTCCAGGGGTTCACAAAGGGGTTTAGTGGGGACGCGGGGAATGTGCACAAAGTGAAAAAATCCCACAGAGGACCCAGCTGCGTGCACCAAGGATTACAGGAGACAGGTTGATTTAGCGTGGGCGTGCACCAGCTAGCGGTTTAAGACGAGATGCGCGGCACCATGGGAGGTGAAGTTTCCAGATCCGGCAAAGAGAGTTGGCGAGTTAGCTGAAGATCGAATGTCTGAAGGGGTACGGGACTGTAAAAAGTTTGGGAACCACTGATCTAGGGTGATGCCTCGTCAATGCATACACTTTATTGATGTCTGGTTATCAATAAAATATATACTTTTAATTTAATTGTGACAAACATTTGATTCACTGCAACACATCATCATTTCATGGTCAATCTTTGAGGAAATCAATTAATGTTTTTTCGCTTTCATCGTGGACATTTTTGGATGGTTAAATTGAACAATTTGAAATTGCATTTTTAATAATTTCATGGGTGAACAACTCATTTGGCTTAAAAAGCTATATGAATAAAGTTGATATTTGATTGTCATCAATGTTTTTTTATGTCTAGTCTTTATAAAAAGGGAAACTAATCAGTCTGTTAAGACTGATGAACTACCAAATATCAACAGGCATCCTGAGCCAGCTCAAAACACTAATTAAATAATCAGATTTAATTGACAGGGTATGAAAAAATACATTGGAAATATTTCATGGAAATGTAGAAACAGTCGATTGTCAACTCCAGGCGGATGAGTTTGAAAGGGAGATTCGTTGAAAAAAAGTGGCTTTAGAGAAGCAATCAGTGAGTAATATTAAACAATGGTTATGGGACAATGATCATAGGGTTGATGATTTTCATGTTCCATAAATCTCAAAAGTTACGGCTTTTCACCGAACTTGTAGCTGCTGATGATAATGATAATGATCTACACTGCTACTCAATATCCTTGTAGGAAGACCTGCACTCACACAACGTTAGATCCCCTGAGATACTCAACCCCAAATTTACCCTGAACGCATTTCCATGAATTTCACACACTCAACGCACAAACACCCATACTGCATCCTTCCACCAAGTGTCATGGTAATCCATCCAGTAGTTATTGTGTTATTTGTGTGGAACCTGTTGACAAACTATAATCATGTCAAACCTAAATAATTAACTGTATGAAAACCTAATGTTTAATCAATTGAACATAATTATGTTATTCAACTTCTGAAAGATATACGTTGAAAGGTCATATATAAAACATGTAGCCTGTAAATATAATCTTTAAGTCACATGTTACATGACCCTAACTATTTTTGTCTCTAACTTACCTAATACAATTTCGTTGAACAGGTTGACAACAAAAAAATGTATTAAAGTCAACGCTTTATTTTGAGCGTGATTGACAAATGCAGTGAAACTTCAGGAAGGTCATTACAGTTTATCATCTGGAAATGGTAAATGTATTGTATTTTATCGTTTCTAGTCTTTTCAACAACTCGGAGCACTTTACACTGCACGCACTACATTTTGGCAATGAAAGTTAAAAAACTACAGCCATTATGAAAAGATTCACACTTTTCCTACAATTAAGCCAAATAAGTAAATGCTTTGCAGCCTTTTTCAAAAAAGGTACTGTACTGTATCTAAGAAATGTACATAACACCCAACAAGCAGCTAACATTATAAAGCTTCCATGCAATCCTAGGAAAGATGAGAAACGTATGGCTTGGACCTGGTCAATATACATTAAAAACAAGTCAAACATTTGGTCAGATCCTCTATTCAAGACTCAAGAGTCGAGTCATAAGAACGCGTTGATCAGTATCATCAGAATGGATCTGTTGATAGATACCAATGTTTCTCCTCTCATGGAACCTCTAGAGGTTATTTTCAGTGTTATATATAGTAGTATAAGACTCAGTAGTAGTGGTTTACTACTAGAAGTAGTATAGAAGAAGAGAAGGACATCAATTTTTAGGGGTTTGTGTGGTGGCCTGAAGGTAACTGGATTAAAGATACGATAGAATAATATATTCTAGCGCATCAGTCTGGTGCCACCCAGCTGTTCTTATTGTACTGATGAAATTTGTGATAGGATAATTGTACATGATTGTTATTTATATAGTGCTTCTCCAGTCTTGATGATCCCTCAAAGCACTTTAAAGTTCAGTTTTGCCATTTACCCATTCACACACACATACACTGCATCCATGTGCAGCACTTTCTCTCCTACACATCATCGATACACGGCACAGCGGTCAGGTGCAACTGGGGTTCAGTATCTTCAGCGCTCTGAACCATAGTATTGGTATATATTAGTAAAGATAAATACATTGTAGGTTGTGGCTGTATTCTAAAGCAGTACAAAATAAGAAACATTAGGATTCTGTCAATTCATATTGTTAGATTAAGACTGACTCATACCTATTTGAGCATGTGCAGTGATATTCTTCAGAGCTGCAAAAAGTTTTTGTCCAAGTCCTTTGACATTTTCCAAATCATCTTTCATGGAGAAAGACAGGTCCATCAGGTAGTAGAGATCAACTGGATAACCCTGAACTCTTTTAAAAGAAACATTGAATGTTTCAGGAAGCCCTGTAAACACAAGATAAGGATTGAATCAAATCAGTTGGGATGAGCTTATCGTGAAAATTATGGAAACATTGTAAGATTTATAGAATTTGAGACTTTGAGATCCAGAAATACAGACAGAGGTGCAAAACAATATTTTTCTCTGATCTGTAACCCAACCACTATATTCCTCTAATTATGTCTGCATTAACAGATTCCACTTACCAGGGCGCAGTTTCAGACTAATCTTCTGTGGGCTGAGCTGAACAGCACCCTTCTCCTTGAATGAACTGGTGAGAGGATCGTTCTTGCTGGGGAAGACACCGTTCTGGGGGGAGATGATTTCCTCCTTCTTACAGCCTTTTGCTATCAACTGAGCTTGGGTGTCACAGCGTGCTGTTTCCCTCTCACCAGCTTTGGTGAAATTCTGGACAAAGGGAAGTCAAAAACACATGTCAAGAGACAGAAACTGCTCTTTATTCAAAGTTCACTCATGCTTATCATTATTTCTCCCTTGCATCAGGTTTAAGTATTAAATTAGCTTATCCTGAAAATTCTCAAGTAAATGCCATTATTCAAATAATGTTAAACCCTGAGCAGTGACAGATGTTACATTACATTTCCTTCTCACCAGCTGTTGGCACCACGCACAGTATGGCCCAGATCTGATACAGTCATTGCAGGTGTTGATCACTGACTTTGAGCAAACTTTCTCTTGTTGACACAAACCTGCAAAGAAAACAACAAACTCTATACAACACAGACCCATAAACTATTCAAACAGCACAAATCGCTGAGATAATATGTTATGGACACAAATTACTTAAATTCATTCAAACTCATTCCTGCTTTCAGTGAGATCCTGGCAAACAACCTGCATGCAGCAATCTCAAGTCAAAATAATGTATTGAATCCCTCAGCAGTGAAGTATCCAGTATTCAGAGGTAGATTATTAATAATGTGTATACCTCATAAATCTGTTGTCATTGATATTGGTGAGTCTCTCACTGCTTGGTATTAGGCTGAACCTCATTTTGTTGTATATTGTCCAGTAACCTGTCTTGTCACATTGTCCTCACTTGGTACTCCTAACACTACAACAAGATTTTAAAAAACATATTTTTATCATCATCATTCATTCTTCTTAATGTTGTTTTAGTATTCCTGCTGGGATGAAAACTGTGTGAAGTCAAAGTGACCAGGTTTTACAATTTAAGGAAACAAGGTCCCATCTGAAACTGAATGCGAACATGGCCTGAACATCCTTTATTATTGAAATTCCCTTTTTCCCTTTTTTTGCTCTTGAACTAATTCCACCACCTGGCTAGTCAATGACAAACTGGTTGATGTACATTTTGTACAATCTGTCGGGTATTGAGCATAGTCATTTGATATATTACAATTAATTAATTGATTCAATATCAACTTATCATTCTATGAACTTCAAGATTTGCAAAAAGGTAGCGAAATGTTAAATTTGTTTATCTTACCACTTCCACCCATCAACAGGAGTAGAAGAAACAACAAACAGTGATCCATCTCCTGTTGACAAAAAGAAACACATTTTCTCTCAGAGCGATATTCACTAGGATCATAACAGGACCACGTTATCCTGACTATCATAGTCATTTGAAGTAGAAGTACTTTATCAATGACTTACACCTGCAAATATCAGATATAATGATTCATGATATAAATTCAGATTTGGCTGTGTTACTTAGTAGATCGGGCCTTAGTTAATTCTTCATGGGTCAAGCAAAGGAGTAAAATAATAATGTAAAATATAGCCAAACTTTTTCTTACAGCTAATGCTAGGTGTTTATTGGTTACACATAGAGATCACGACCAAAGGCACAAGAGCCCAAATAAAATCAACAAATGTATTTTAGTCAGTGGAACACTTACAAGGTGTGACTACAGGGGATGACATGCTGACTTTGCATTAGAGGCAAAATTGCAGAGAAGTAAAGTGCAACTGTTGCGGCTTACCAGCAGAGGGTGCCAGTCACCTCGGTTTGAAGACTCACTTTAGAGTTATTGCCTACTCTTCAATATTAGTATATAGCTATTGAATAAAAAATATTATTAAGGGATGGTGGACCTATTTTTTTTTTTAAATGTATCTAAAAAGCTTTCATTCTGAAATTCAGTATACATTTGCTTATAAAGAATACACGCTGGACAGGAGGAATAAGTTGATGGCCTCACTTTGTAAAGCCGATGTTTTATACACAAATCCACCCGTTTTCGTCCATCTGTAATACTGTGTCTCTGTAAAAACGTCTCCTAACTTTCCCCTTTGCTCCTGACAGCCAATATATATGAAGAGAGTCATTTGACCGACCCAGTCTCTTGACCCAAGTTTGCTCATAAAAATCACTGAGGTACTTCTGACCTGGGTGTTGGTAGATTAAACATTGAGGCATTTATGCTATAGCACAAAAATAACAGTTCACTGGAAATGAGCAAGAACTAGATATCAGAACAAAATGTGATGGGTATTTTCTGTGTAGATGAATGTGCAGACAAGAATATACTACATAACTAAATGCTAACAAAATGTCTGCAGCATCTTTACCTGGTGGGGCGGCGAAATTATTTTAGTGTTGGTGCCAGAATGATCTGGAGAATCAAAGGCACAAAGTGTGCTAACCTACATTTTAACATCCCTGGTAAAAATAGAAACAATCAGCTTGAGTGGTTATAATAGTCAGTGAAATCATTAGTTAACTTCCACCTTGTACAGAACCAGAACTAAACATAATTCCTTATGTTGGCAGGTACTTCTCTCCCTATTACTGATAATGTAATAGCTGCAAACTACTCAATACTTCTAATAAAACTGATAATACATGCCCAGTACCTAATGTAAAAGGGTAGTCATTGCAGCCTCACTACCATAAATGTTACCTTACATCATTATAGATAATAATGTTCAGTTCTGGCTGAGACTATCCAAGAGTCTTTCATTTCCCTACAGTGTAGTCGTTTTATACTGGACGGCATTATGTTCAGAGTTGTCCCTATTGTTCTATACTGCGGGTGCTAGTAAATGGGAAGGATAAAAATGAGTACTATTCAAAAAGTATGATACAGACCAGCAAACTACAACTTTGGATAAAAGGTTTCACCAATCTTAATTTCAGGACTGAGAGTGGAAGACACAGATAGATATAGGTCACATTTAGGTCAGCCTGTGTAAAGATACACTAAAATGCCACTCTGCTGAGATACAGTAGGCCGTATGCTATAGGAGGTGAGTAAAAGAGACCATTTATCAACAATCATCTTAATACACAAGCTTGATAATAAAAAATAAAAAACCTTACCCTTGGGGAGTTTGTAAACTTGTGATGAGCAGCTCACGATTGCAATTAAAAACACTTAAAGTTAAAATATCAAAGATCCAAAAACAGTAACAGTGAACTAGATATGAAAATGAAATAATTTGTCATTTTCAATTTATGTGAAGCCTCCACCCCCTGTCAGAGCTCAGGCCACCATTCTGAATGTAAATATAATCATTTCCTGTACACTTTTGACACCATAAAAGGCAATAGAGAAGAGTGAGAAGTTGGGTCGTTGGTGCATTTCCTCTTTCAGACTCAGTCCAATCTCATGAGGAATCACAATAAGTTATTGAAGTGTGGTTACATGCAAAATAGATTCTGTGTTTCAGTACATTCAAAATAACAAAGCTGACACTTCATTACAATACACATTATCAGATGACAATGGCAGTTTTGTGCAGGAATGCCATTTTTCGGTTTCATTGTAAAGGGGACTCAATATCCTAATTACAAGAGCGTCACAATGGAAGGGAAACCAATGTGAGAGTTTGATTTATTTAGCAGAAATACGTTTGTAAATTAGCTACTTATCAACTCAGCTGAGTTATCCAGACTGTGTGGAGTTTATTAAATACCCAGCATCAGTGCTAAGAAAACATTAAAACATTTCATTTAAAAAATCTCAAAGATAAGTCAAAATATTAACTAACTCTACAGCAAGCCTCCTGAGAGCACATCTTATCTTCACTTAAGAAAGCAGATAAGCATAACATCAGAACTGGGGCCTGTACGCTGGGTTTCAGTCCTATGAAACTGGTTCACTCTATTTAGATGGGTAAGCTACCATAGTAACTAACACAGCACCTCTAATCTGCTCTGGAGCAGGTTAACTTTAGAGCAGTGGTCGCCAACCCGTCGATCGCAATCTACCGGTCGATCTCCCAGTCTTCACTACCCCAACTCTCTGGACTCACTGGCTGTCGTCGCGCCGTAGATCAGCTATTGTCTGTTTTTCACACGCGCTGTGTGTCCGCTACTGGCGTAGGAGTTACAGGCTTATCTCCTGCATTTTCTTTAAGAACAAGTTGGTTCATGTACTAAACTAAATGTCAAGACTCTACGGTATGAGGATGCGCATCTTTCGGTCTGTCGATAACAGTAAACATTCGGAACAAATAAGTGGATTCCGAAAGTGAAACTCTGGAGTGCTTTCACTTTGAAACGGGTTCGGAAAGTGTTGTAAATACATTTGCGTCATGAACAGATATACTTTGTGGTTCACAGCAGAATAAACACAGAAAATGATCTTACCTGCGTTTAAATGTTTCTCACAAACAAATGATTACTGAACACTTTCTGTATGCCTTTTCCAAATAAAAGCACTCGTTATGGAAACATTGTAAGATTTATAGAATTTGAGACTTTGAGATCCGGAAATACAGACAGAGGTGCAAAACAATATTTTTCTCTGATCTGTAACCCAACCACTATATTCCTCTAATTATGTCTGCATTAACAGATTCCACTTACCAGGGCGCAGTTTCAGACTAATCTTCTGTGGGCTGAGCTGAACAGCACCCTGCTCCTTGAATGAACTGGTGAGAGGATCGTTCTTGCTGCGGAAGACACCGTTCTGGGGGGAGATGATTTCCTCCTTCTTACAGCCTTTTGCTATCAACTGAGCTTGGGTGTCACAGCGTGCTGTTTCCCTCTCACCAGCTATGGTGACATTCTGGACAAAGGGAAGTCAAAAACACATGCCAAGAGACAGAAACTCGCGTTTCTGTTAATGGAAATCATTCCCTTGTTTATAAATGTTTTTTTATTGTGAAAAATTTGCAAAAGCGGATGATGTACGGCTTCATACTGTGTAGTACTGTTATTTATTTGAATACAATGGACTTCTTTCATACAAGGCAATAATCATATTTGTGGCCATATTCTACGGAAGCGTATTGCATTCACTTGAAAAAAAGAAATATGATAATGAGATAATTATCTCGGGAATTTTTTTTTTCAAGTGAATGCAATACGCTTCCGTAATATTCACATCAACGCCTATATGTAAAAACGTTGTGCTGCAGTAGCAGCTCCTCTGCAGAACATGATGTGTAACTAAGAAGATACATATTGTGCATTGTAAATATGAATTTTTTTATTATCAAAAGGTTGCACAACTGCCTCTCTTTGTGTATATTTATTTCTTTTAAATTCAGCCCTTAACGCAAATTGCGAAAAATTTATATGACCGTCCTAACTGATTTTTTTGGAAGATATCAGGGTGGTAGATCTCGGCTTGCTTTTGGAATTAAAAAATGATCTTGGGCTCGAAAATGTTGGTGACCACTGCTTTAGAGGATCAGATCAAAACCTCCCAAAAGCCTAACTATGACCATCACTTCCATTGGGTGAAATTAGTTGACAGCAAAAAAACAAACAATCAACAGCAGAAGATATATTTTTACAGAAGAGTGGAATGATTTTGCTTTTCCAGATTTTTTCGTGTGAAAATGAAGCTTCAGACAAACATAGGTAGGGTTAATCACTAAATAAATTCATCACAGCTATTCAAGCTTCATTTTAATCCAGCAAATATCATTTGAACAACAAGAGGAGAAATAACAAACTAAAGTCCCTGATGACCTTTGTTGGACAAATGATTCACACACTGTCCAATATTTCAATGATGATCAAACGTTTCATTCAGACTGAACTCATCAATCATTAGCTAATGACCTTCTCTCCTCTCCCCTCGAAAGTACAAAAATACTCATTAAATAATAAACTTTCCTGTGCTTATAATAATATAATTTAACAGTTCTGGATTCAAAAACTAAATGGAAAATACAGTTCCTGTTACCCTTTCTCGAAAATGTGTCAGTAGTTAGCTCAGTCAACTCCCTTCCAAGAAAAAAGAAGCTTGTCTTCCTCTTTTGTCTAAATATAAACTGTCACAAGCCATGTTTCATAGTGGCCTGACTAACCTAACTTATTCTGACACAATGAAATACCACAGCTCTCAAAACATTTGAATATAAAGTTTATTTTGTCCTTTGTGTGGACATTGTTCGAATGAGTTTAAGTATATCCACAAATGGTTAAAAAGTCACAAACATAATGTGTAATTGCAAAAACTCTTTCTTGTTAAAGAAAACTTACTAGAAAGGGGAAGAGACAGCTGTAGACTGTGGTTAAAAGCTGTGTTCAACACTGTGTAGATAGAATTACTCCACCCTCATGACAGGAAGTGTGCAGGGACATATGTGTCAAAGATAGCAAGATGTGAAGATATCTGAAGACAAGTGCAATGTGCAATAGATGCTGCGTGTTGCAGAGCACGTCAACAAAATAACAATATTCACAGCATTCATGAGAAAAGACAAACCTAACATAAATAGAGGGGTGTACCAATGTTTAAAGCATTTATACAAAAGACAAGTCTAACAGAGTTGAAAGGAGCAGTAAAAACAATCGTAATGATAGAGGTATTGCCAATAATGGTAGTAGGCATCTAGTTATAATCATAATCTACAATCAGCTGCCACTACGATCATTATACACAATCACAAGCCATGATGTGGCTGCAGCCACGATCCTGCATCTGCAACAATAAAGTACAAGGACTCTGGTTAAGAAGGTCAAGTAGGTAACTTGTATTGATAAGACATTAATGTGATGAAGAGCAAGAAGAGGAAAGACATCGAATACGTTTTTTCTTTGTGGCGTTTTTGTCCACCTGATGAATATAGGTCCAATATTCCCTATCTCTTTTACTCACAGCTTTATCCTAAGGGAAAGATTTGTGTCTTTATTTAATAAATGCTCCACTATATTCACCAGCGGGGGCATGTACAGGATTTGTGGTCATCAAGGTAACTTGTGAGTTTTCAGTCCTAAGAAGCTTATTCACAATCTCAAGAATGAGAGAATTTCCTAAAATGTGGTACCAATGGACTCAAGGATGAACTGATTAGATGTTGGTGGTCAAAGGTCATGGTAACCTCACAAATCATGTTTGCCTTGTGATGGTGATATCTCTGGAATGCCATCAAGGAATCTTTGGACATTTGGCACAAACATCTACTTGGAGTCAAGGATTAACTCACTTGATTTTGGTAGCCAAAGGTCAAAGTCATAATAGCCTCATAAAGAATGCCTATGTTTTTCATGAATGTGATGTTATCAGCTTGTAGGAATTCCATCAAATTTTGTACAAACATTAATTTTGACTCAGAAATGTCAAAAGGTCAAGGTCACATGGCCTTGGGTTGTTTTGTGTCTGGCACAAACATTCACTTGGACTCAAGGATGACCTGAATAGAATTTGTTGTGACCTCACATGTTTATTTGTGTGCGGTAATTCTAGTTTCTCATACTGTAATGAGAACTTTATTCACGGCTCTGCCTCTGTCACATGAAGATGCTCATAGCTTGATAAGAAAAACCAAGGTTAACTGAGACACTTGATAACTAACTCCATGGTACAGGTCATTAGGACGGCTGATGAGGTTCAGTGAAGCTGGGCAACAAAAATGTATCTTGGATATGTTGAATTTGCATAGAATACAGGCCATCAACATCACATTGTTCTAAAACTGTGCAAAAGAGGGAAGACCTGAGCAGCCAGTGATCCAAACAAAACATGTGAAATTGAAAAAACACTAAACAAGTCAAAAAGTCTGAAGATTATGTTTACCCTTAGGAATAACCTTAAGCTAACAGCATCCTCTTACAGGAAGCTTTTATCTGAAAGTGCAATTGCCTGTGCTGACCATTAAGGTAAACGGTGTTCAGAAGAATTACTCAGAGGTCTGTAGTCACCATGAGCCGGCAGCTTTATTGGCGCCATGCTCAGACTGTAGCGAAAGTGGAAATAAAGTGACTGAAGCAAACACAAGGACAAAAAAAACAACATGCTTATAACGTTATCATGATTTTAGTCAAAGTTCAAATTTAAAAAATCATCTTTAACATTAAAAATCTGTTTTCCACCACTACATTCATATATTTACAAACAAGTGAGCTTTTTAAAAACAAATTTAAAAAGGGTTAGAACTGGCATGCAACTGTTTGAGATTCACTCATGCAGTAATATCGCATACGTTTGTACAAAAGTTTGCCACACATGCATTATGAAACTGATTTAAGCTATAGCCAGAAACCTGAACATCCTTTGATACAAGATAAAAGAAAAGCTCTTAAACTATGCTCACAGGAAAATCTTTAAATGTTGACAGAACAAAGATGAGGATTTTAGAATAGAATCTGAGCATTATTCCCGTGGAATCCGGTTTTGACAAAAGAGAGACTTAAGAGTATAAGGATCAGTTGGGATTCGAAACTGGGTCTCCCGTGAAGTAGGCGGATTGCCTACCACTTAGCTATGAGGGTTGACGACTCAGATGCAGAGAGAGGCAGACGAGTTGTTTGTAGGGAATCAAAAAAGGTTTCTTTACTTAGTTCAGGCAGAGGAATCCATACGGTTTGAACAGCAACTAAAAATACTTCCAGACAACTAAAAACACAGTCTGGTCAATATAACAGAGTAAACTAAGAATGTCCAAAAACAGGTAACAAAAAGATCTCAAGACAAAAAAGGTTCAACACAGGTATAGTATCTAAAGAAGAAGTTCTCTGATCAACTCACGTAACTTAACTCAAGGTTGTCAATTCCAAGACTCGGCAAACACAAAGAGAATCAGGTGACTTAAAGGCTAGCAGATAACGCACAGGTGAACACAATGAAACAATCAAATCAAAACACATGTGACAGGAAAGAAGGAACACTGAGGACCCCACATGGTCATTAAGGGTACAGCAGTCCAAAAACCCTGACAAAGAGGCTCTTAAACTCCAGCACAGTATATTGTAACTGGGACACTACACTAGTGATGAATGAGATACATATCAGAGGTGATCCAAACACAGAGAAGTGGGGTTACAGCAGAAGACAATAATGGGTTGGCTGCAATTTTAAGAGTTAAAGATGTGTAGAACTCATTCAGTGGCCTGTGCCTCTTGTTACGAGTAGGTGGTAATGATCCACATTTGCTTCACAGCAAAATGGCAGCTCGGCTCACTGGCCACATTGGCTTTGATACAACTCCTTCCTGTTGACATGTCTCATTAATACAGGCTCTCATGAGGGTCCTGTAGAGTCTGTTAGAGTAGAATGTGAGGTAGAGCCTTCAGCTACCAGGTTCCTCTCCTGTAGAACCAGCTCCCACTCTGGGTGCGGGAGGCAGACACCATCTCAACAAAAAGAGGAACAAAAGCATGGACTAGTTTTCTTAACATCCTTTTGAGACAGTGTCTAATTGTCATGATAATGTTCAGTAGAAGAAAGCAGTTTGTCTGAATTTAGAAAGGACAAGTTCTAAGCCATAACTATAATGACAAGGATACAGCATTTTAACTAAGTGATAAGATACATGCAGGCTTCATAGATATGTAGAGCTGGTTGCCATCTGCGTAACAATGGAAGTGTACAGTATGTGGTGTTTTCTGATAATGCTCCCCAAAAGAAGCATATACAATAACACAAAGACTTTGTAAACAAATTGGAATCTATCTGACAAGTCATTGGTAACTTTTAAAAGGGGTATTTCTGTGCTGTGACCTGTGATGGATCCAAATCCTGACTGAAAGTCTTCATACAGACTTTTCTCTGAGCAATGGCTTTTTGAAGAATTATTAAAATAAAGGGAAGATTTTTTTAGGGTTTATAATTAGCTAAATTATCTGGATCAAGAGTGCACTTTTTAAGCAGAGGTCTAAATACTGCTACCTTAAAAGTCTGTGGTACGTAACCAGTTAATAAAGAAATGTTAATCTGATTTAATATGGAACTGTCAATTAGAGGAAAAACTTTCTTAAAAAGTATAATTGTGATAGGGTCTAGATGACATGTTGATGGTTAAAAGGAAGACATTAGTAAAATGAAAGATCTATTGAGGAAAGTTACTATACAGTGCATCTTTGTTATTTGTGGGGAGGAGGTGGTGAATTTTTTCCTGTTTTTACAATTTATCATCTTTATTATCATTACTGTTAATAAAGAAATGTTAATCTGATTAAATATGGAACTGTCAATTAGAGGAAAAACTTTCTTAAAAAGTATAATTGTGATATGGTCTAGTTAACATGTTGATGGTTAAAAGGAAGACATTAGTAAAATGAAAGATCTATTGAGGAAAGTTACTATGCAGTGCATCTTTGTTATTTGTGGGGAGGAGGTGGTGAATTTGTTACTGTTGTTACAATTTTATTAGTGAAGAAGCTCATGAAATCATTACTGCTAAGAGTTGAAGGAATAGATGGATCAGTATAGCTATGACTCTCTCATCCTGGCCATGGTACTTAAGAGGAACTTTGGGTTGGTTTTATTTTCTTCTATTCATGATACATAATAATAGGAGGTTTGACATTTTGGAGCGCTTTCTTGTACATAATTAGACTGTCTTTCCGGGCTAGATGAAAATCATCTTGATTGGTGAAATGCCGCTTCTTTCCAAATTCTGTGATGTCTGTTTTAAAGCCTCTGTTTGAGAATTATACAGTTCCAGTCAAAAGTTTGGACACACATTCTCAATCAATGGTTTTTCTTTATTTTTCTTTCTTTCTACATTGCAGGTTAATATTGAAGACATCCAAACTATGAAGGAACACATATGGAATTATGTGGTAAACCAAAAAATGCTCAACAAACCAGAATATGTATTATATTTTAGATTCTTCAAAGTAGCCACCTTTTTGCTTTGATGACAGCTTTGCACACTCTTGCCCTTCTTTCAACCAGCTTCATGAGGTAGGTACTTGGAATGGTTTTCAATTAACAGGTTTGCCTTGTCAAGAGATAATTTGTGGAATTTCTTGCCTTCTTAATGTGTTTGAGACCCTCAGTTGTGGTGTGCAGAGGCAGGGTTGGTGAACAGCTCTATAGAGTGAATAGGCCTATTCGACTACAGTTCTAATCCATATTATGGCAAGAACCATTCAACAAAGTAAAGAGAAACGACAGTCCATCATAACTTTAATACAGGAAGTAAATCCGGAAAATTTCAAGAACTTTGAATGAATCCTCAAGTTCAGTTGCGAAAACCATCAATTGCCATGGTGAAACTGGCTCTCATGAGGACCGCAGGACAGGAAGACCAAGTATTAACTCTGCTGCTGAGGATAAGTTCATTAGAGTTACCAGCCTCAGAAACCGCAAATTAACAGCACCTCAGATTAGAGGCAACATAAATGCTTCGCAGAGTTCAAGTAGCAGACACATCTCAACATCAGCTGTCCAGGGGAAACTGGTGGATCAGGCCTTCTTCGTCAAATTGCTGCAAAGAAGCCACAGCTGAGGAAGAACAACAACAAGAAGAGACTTGCTTGGGCTAAGAGACGCAAGGAATGGACATTAAACCAGTGGAAATCTGTACTTTGGTCTGATGAGTCCAAATTTTAATTTTTTGTTCCAACCGTCATGTCTTTGCAAGATGCACAAAAGGTTAGTGGTGGTCTCTACATGTGTGCTTCCCACCGTTAAGCATGGAGGAGGAGATGAGATGGTTTGGAGGGGCTTTGCTGGTGATACTGTTGGTGATTTATTCAAAATTCAAGGCATATTTAACCAGCATGCCTACCACAACATTCTGCAGCAACATGCCATCCCATCTGGTTTGTGCTTAGTAGGACCAGCATTTGTATTTCAACAAGGACAATGACCCCAAACACACCTCCAGGCTATGTAAGGGCTATTTGACCAAGAGGCAGAGTGTTGGAGTGCTGCGTCAGATCAGCTGGCCTCCACAACCTACCGACCTAAACCCAAATGAGATGGTCTGGGATGAGTTGGACCACAGAGTGAAGGCAAAGCAGCCAACAAGCGCTCAGCACCGCTGGGAACACTTCAAGACTGTTGGAAAACCATTCCATCTTTAAGCCCCGGTCTTGCGCCTCACGCTCGGACGCTCAGTGGAGACACTCTGGAGAAATTTGACCGATGCTGAGCGGATTCCCGGAGAAATGTGAGTATAACGGGTTCATGTTCCACTCAGCACCGAGCACCGCACGTGCGTTCCTGCTGCTCTTTTTTAAAGTTTCAGGTCGGCACAAACTACACCTGGACCAAGAATTACACATAAAAACAGTCCATTTTCACATTTATCACACTAGTTTTTCATGCTTTGTTTATTTGTTGGGGACATTCCTCATTATTCAACTGACAAAACAGCGTGAACGAGCCTGAGTGTGATTAGAAGTATATATAGTTACTCATGTGTATTAGAATTACCATCCAACCTAAATGTACAAGAAACACATGATGGAAAACAAGTAACTAATAATTATTTTCAGATGTTTGCTCCTGAGTGAAGGTTGTCTTCTTCTTCTTCTTCTTCTTCTTCTTCTTCTTCTTCTTCTTCTTCTTCTTCTTCTTCTTCTTCTTCTTCTTCTTCTTCTTCTTCTTCTTCTTCTTCTTCTTCTTCTTCTTCTTCTTCTAAATTCTTCTTCGTGGACAGAGAATGATAAACACTTAATAAACATAAAACACTACAAAGCTGAGGTGTATACATCAAGTATGTGTTATACGTCCTCACAGTGTTCACACAATGCATAAGGAACATATTGACTAAAATGTACAACAGAAGTTATTTTATTAAATAAAGTCAGAGTCTATAAACCATATTCTATTTAAAGCAATGACATGACTCAGCCTCATGATTCTTTGTCATGAACAAAGCTCTCCTGTTGCTTCCACACTTGTGTAGTGATGGCAGCTCTACATTCTTGAGGATTACTACATTTTTTGTGATTTGCCTCTGATTTTCAGAGGGCAGAGATGGTGGCAGACGACAGTCATGTGGAGTAGCAGGAAACAGAGGCACAGACTCTCGGGGATGCCACGGGCTGTCAACCTGCTGCCCGTCCTGCTGGCGCTCCTCGGATATGGTAAGGATCATTAAAACCATCTAAATGACATAACTATATATTAGAAAAGCCTGGCAGGATCTTTGACTATTAATTTATATGGGCTGTACTGTGTGTTTTCATTCAAATGTGACAGGGAAATGCAGAGGAGGGAATTGGGTTACTACTACTGGGGCCCTATCATGGCTTTAACATGTTTAATCTGTATTGTTTAGGCAATATGTCATCAGAAGATAATGCAGAGACTCATCTTGATGAGATGGATAAGGTAACACAATCTCTGATCAAAGAGCTCAACACTACTCTGGTATTGTAACACTTTCAATACACTTTCCATTTTTCTGTTTTCATTAAATGAATTATATGGTTTTATTTTCTTTACTTAGTTTTTCTGTCCTTCTTAGGTGAAGAAAAAGAGAACATCAAAACCAAAACCAGCTAAAAGTTCTCGACGGAATGGGGACGGAATGGGGACGGAATGGGGACGGAATGGGGACGGAATGGGGACGGAATGGGGACGGAATGGGGACGGAATGGGGACGGAATGGGGACGGAATGGGGACGGAATGGGGACTTGCTAGTTTGGGCAACAATGTTGCCCAAACTAGCAAGTCCCCATTCCGTCAAACTCATCAAACTCATGTGGTTAGTTCAATACTCAAATTGGCAAGCTGCACAAAGTATTTGCTGAGAGAAAGTTGCTTGTGATTGTTGTGAAATATTGCACAATAACCAAGGTAGGCCATAATTAAGGAGAGCATCTTCTAACTCAAACAGAAGTGTTTACTTCTCAATACATCCTAAACTTCCTCTTCTCACACCACTACTCACTGCAACTAAATTTATCTTGAACCAAGGCCCACACTTGGCTTGGTATGAAATATTAAAACATTGTTGTGTGGCATCTAGGGTTGCAAAGGGGTGGAAAGTTTCCGGGAAAATTTTCAGAACATTTCCGGAAACTTTCCACGGGAATATTAAGCTTGGGAATTTTGGGAATTTTGAAAAAAAAAAAAAACTATGCAAATTAGACGCTGAGCAATAAAAACATCATTCAAAACTCTATTTTAAGATGTATATTCCATACATCTTAAAATAATAAGTTGAAATTCAACCCTCCACTGTGCATTCTTCCATCACATGCACAGATAGTTCCCAGCATCCTTCACAATACAGCAGGGCTGATTGAGGCCTGCTGTAGTGTGCGGGACTAGTCAGGTAAGTTTCGATGATATTACTGGAGAAAATATATTAGCATGTGTAGCAGGTATGGGAATTGTTGCTTAATTTCACCAGAAATCCCTCTGTTTTTGTGTGTAGTTGATTTTGTATTGCGTGTGTTTGGCGACCCCTGGAGGTCGCGAGTGGTTATTGTGTTTGTTTTCACCTGTCTCGCCAGAATGTTCTGGATGTGGAAGAGACGGGATGTATAATGCACAGCGCGACACAAATGTGCAAAGTTCATAGTTTAAGTTGTCTGTAAACTGTCTAGAATGTTTAATCTGTTTTATAAGATTATATTAGTCAAATTGCTTCATGTTTTGATGTTTCATTTTCATTCTTTAATTAGTTCAGAGTGTTTTAGCAAAGAGATTAGATTTCTGTGCATGTGCGTAGGTGTTCTTGAAGAGTGCCTTTTTATCTTCTTTTTATGTTAGGCATGTGACTGACGCTGTTATACTGTGATGTGAACAGGTATGTTTTGTTGTTTAGTATTTTTGTTATTATATTTATACTTTTGTTAAGATGTAAATTATTTTGAGATTTATTTAGAATGTTCTGGATGTGAAAGAGACGGCATGTGACTGACGCTGTTATACTGTGATCTGAACAGAGACGAGAAATAAAGGTCCTGTTACAAAAGAACACGTTCCGGTCATCAATCCACTAGACACAACGCAGGTTTCACGACGCATAGGAAAGACCGGTTACACATGCTAATTGAGGATTGTTCATCTGTTCGCCTATTTCCATTCATTTATCCATCAATTGTAAAATATTTTTACAGACTATTCCAATTGTTTGGCTAACTATTTATATCTCTAGCATTGCATTAGTGTTTTTTTTACAAACTTTTTTCTCATCTTATTCTACAGAACAATGCCACATGCACTATCTCATGTGAGGAGACATTTCACCTTATCCAATGTAGAAGGAAAGGCTGTGTACATTTGCAAATACTTGCAAAGACCTATGTTAAGATGCAGAAGCATATAGTCAAGTGCCCAAAGTTTCCTCAGGGCTCAAATCAGCCTATGACACAACAAAATGTTTATATTTATGTCTGTATATGACAAGGTAAATACAGTGAGTATAAATTACCCACAACATTTCCAGTGTATTCCCGTTAATTCCCGTTAATTCCCGTATATTCCCGTTAATTCCCTAGTGGCATCACAAGAGGGTGTGTTATAGAGGGGCGTTATGTGCCTCACACTGAGAGTGGCTACATTCCCACAAGATGGATGCTGAGAGAACTGCATCTCCAAGAAGGCACGGCTGGGGTGCATGGCTATGCTTCTGTGACGCACTGCCCTACACCCTTCTTAGTGGTTAAACCTCTGGTGATACCACAGTATTTATTATTTTATCAGGGACCATTCACATTAAAGGGACTCTTACCTTTGTTGCATTTGAGAATTACAGCACATTCAAATCATCCCGCCTTCCTCCAATGCCCCACCCCCTCGTTCCCATCCGCGGTGTTTTTTTGAAGAAACTTTATTTACAAGCAGACTTTCAACCTACTGCCTCCGCGCACGCACGTGAGTTTTTGTTTACCAAAGCAATGGATTCGGTAAGTTATATACATTTACATTCACATGCCTTGATGACGCGGGCCCGAATGCGCCACAAGAAGCAGACGGAAAACCTGCATGTCCATGCAGCAAACAGACAGGTCTGTCGGCCAATAAGGTCCTTCGGTCCGAAGAATTTTATTGGTTGAAGTTTTCACTA
Source organism: Limanda limanda (assembly GCF_963576545.1). Taxonomy (NCBI): domain Eukaryota; kingdom Metazoa; phylum Chordata; class Actinopteri; order Pleuronectiformes; family Pleuronectidae; genus Limanda; species Limanda limanda. Next base: position 25,706,221 of record NC_083651.1, read on the forward strand.
AATATTATGAGAGTGAAATAATTGTTTGTTTTTACTCCTAGTGGGTCTGTCTTGCATTTTAGAGTGTCATTACCTTATTAATACCAATTTAACCTTATCCAAAAAAAGTGTAAAAATGCAACAAAGGTAAGAGTCCCTTTAAGAGAAGTGCATATAACATCTGATGCTGAACTTTGCTATTTACTATGAGATAATATCAAAAGCTCTATTGTTAATGTACTTTTGCTCTTATATGACAGTATGTGACATCATCGCTATTTTATCTGACACTATGTGATGCCATGGCTACATGACAATATAGCATATAATATCTTGTACAAACACATGGTAACTTTACTTCTGTCTGTCAACAGGGTTGTCCAAGTCTGTATTATCCACGCTCCCTCAACATGGTGAAGATGTAGTCTGTTTGATCTCCATGGAGATGTCTCCAAACAAAGGTTTTTCTCCCTTGTTGCTACGGTTATTGTGGTTGCTAGTCTTCATGACCAACATTTTTCAGACAACGGATTCTACCCCCACATCTGAAACTTCTCTGCTGGTCAATACCACAATGTTGTTTGAAGGTGGAGCCCCAGGCTACAACCTGCAGAACTGCAGCTGCTCCACACCTTTACAGGAGTGCAATGAGACTCTTGCCAACCGGCTGTGCATATGCCACGCTGTCTTGCGCTCTGCTTTGACCCCTTCTGGGCTCGGAGATCCTGGACGACTTACTGTCTGGGTAAACAATCTCTGGGTCCTGGATGAGCTGCTGAACAGAAGCAGGGTTGGCCATTTACAGCCGTCTTTTTGTGGAATAAAACCAATGGGAAGACACTACCTCGCTTTGCTTGGTCTACAGACCCTTAGGATTCACAGTTCAGTACCAGAAGCACCATACCCCAACAGGAAATAACAGTTAGAGACACTCTCCTTGGACCTTTCCTCATTCTTTTTTGTGACCATACTGGATGTAGCATTGCTTAATGGGTTCTCTACCCTGAAGGCTTACAGTGTTGTAGGACCACATGCTTACACTTTCTCCCAGCACTTTCCCCACCTGACCATTCCCCTTCCTCTGCCATCCTCTGCTACTCCCGATGACCCCAGTGAGAAGGATGCAAAGTATCTGCAGAGCCTGTGCATTACTTTTGTCTACTAACAAAATGTTTCCATTCAAGGGCACACTTAGGTATGCACAAGTGATACACCGGAGTAACAAAGAACATATCTAGATTATTTTTGTTCTTTTTTGTAAGGAAACATATAACTGACGGCTGTGCTGAAGTTCTCTTTTAAGTGTGGCTTGAGGGACAAAAATGTACCTTTTACTGATGGAATTTCCTTACGGACACTTATGATTTAATTTGTGCTACACTTCGGAAGCTGTGTTTACATCCCTGAAAGAAACTGCCCAGATATTTCTTCTCTCATCTCATCCTTCATCCCTCTCAAGTGTGTTTTAATCTTGCATGCTGTTCTTGGTGATGGCATATTAGAACATAACCCCCCTACTTTTCTACCTACTCATCAACCTACACTATACCCACCCACCTACCTACACTTCCTACCCTACCTTCTCAATTACAACTCAAATGCATCCTACTCAGTACGCAATAAACCAAAAGTAGTGTATTGACTAATTTGATTTATTTTTGTCAACACCACAATATAAACACTGACTTATAAACTATATCTTTATTATTTCAAATAAATTAAATATTGTGCTTGAATATTTTGATTCGCTAAGCCACCCCCTCAGTCTCAGTGCATATTAGGTGCATTCACACCTTTATTTAAAGCTGTCAGGATCCCCAAGATGGCTATTGATACCGAAGGTTGGAACAGGTCCAAAAGCATGTTTAGTCACTGAGGTCCATCCTTAGTCAATGATGTTTCCCTGGTTTTACCTTTCAGTATAGTCTGCACATGGTCATACAAATGCACTGTGTTTTGAGAGTGTGGTATAGCACAGTTTTATATTGTATCTATGTATCTCTGTACCGCTTGGTTGTATCATCCATCAACATAGTCTTAACTTCCACTCCTATGCCGATGACACCAAGCTCTATCCAAACCCTCATCCATCCAAGCCAATAGTTGTGGCCCCAAGGCTCTGCTCCATAAGGTTGGAGATCTCCTCCTCGACATTAACAGCTGCTCATCTCATCTCATCCCCCAAGGTCCGCAAGCCGGGTGTCATTCTTGACTCCACCCTCTATTTCCAATCCCACATAAAAGCTGTTACGAAATCTTCTTTCTTTCATTTCAAAAACATCTCCAGACTCAGGCCTTCATTCCCTGACGTTCTGGCAGAAACAGAGTCCTGTCCAGTGTACCAGACAATGTCCTGAACAGACTCCAGTATGTGCAGAACTCTGTCGCCAGGGTTCTCACCCACACTTAACCTTAGCAGCACATCACCCGGACCCTCATTCACCTTCACCGACTCCAGATCAAGGCCCACATCGACTAAACTCCTCCTTCTCACCTATAAATCCCTCCATGCCCTAGCCCCACAATATCTAATTGACCTCCTCCTCCCCTACACTCAGCTCAGAAGACTGTGGTCATCCAACACAGGTTTGCATTTCATTCCCAACATCAACTTGTGAACCTTTTGAGATAGAGCCTTCTGCGCCGCAGCCCCAAACCTATGGAACTCTCTACACACCGAAATCACCAATGCTGCATCTCTGGACAGCTTCATAAAAACTCCTGAAGCACCACCTAACCTTTCACTAAGGCCTTTAGCCTCAGTTAACACTCAACCCTGCCATTAATGCTGTTTATTTCTGTCCTGTTTGGTGCAAATTACTTTCTTTTCTTTTCTGGTGCAAGGCGCTATATAAATTCAAGCTATTATTGTTATTACTATTATCTTAGCAACTCATGGGGTGCATATCGTTGTATATACACCTGTCTTACTGGTAATGATTTATTTACAAGCTAGCAGCAGTTAAGGGCGGCTGTGGCTGAGGGGTAGAGTGGTCGTCCTCCAACCTGAAGGTCGGCGGTTCGATCCCCAGTCTGAACCATCTGCATGCCGAAGTGTCCTTGGGCAAGATGCTGAACCCTCAATAGCCCCCCATAGAATAACAAAAGTGCTGCAAGTAGATGCACTGTATGAATGTGTGTGTGAATGGGTGAATGTGAAACTGTACTGTAAAGCGCTTTGAGTAGTCTTCATCAGACTAGAAAAGCGCTATATAAATACAAATCCATTTAAGCTTTCAGATTTGTTGTGGATGAACATTATGCCAACCTTATGTTAATTGGTAATTTGTCCATGCATATGTTCTATCGCATACTGGTTCTGAAATACTTTGCTCTCACAATTATCTGATCATCATTTGAAGTTCAGTTGATTGCCTTATATAGGCTTGTGGTCAAGCTGACCTCAAGTAAACTACTTAAAAGGAATTCATAGGGCTTGTGGCACTGCATGATTGTTAAATTTGAATTACATTTTTGGGGTTTTCACACTTTGAATATTGATGTTTTCTCACTTTCTCACAGATAGATACATAGATAGATAGATTGAATACTGTATTGATCCCTGTAGGGAAATTAAACTCAAAATGCTTTACAGTATAGTTTTGCCAATTTCACAATCATTCATATATTTCATCTATCTGTTGTACTTTCTCTATTACACACCACACACTGCTGGCACAACAATCAGGGGAAACTTTGGGTTTAATATCTTGTTCAAGGACACTGTGGCACACAGAAATTTAACCAATCTTCTGGTTAACAGATGAGCAGCTCTATCTCCTCCTGCCATAGCTTCCTTATGGAAATGTTTACTGTCTCCTCTGACTTGCTTCAGAATAATACATTTCCATCACACAAGCTGGTTTTGGTACACCTGCCACCAAAACCCCCCTGGCATTCAAGAGCGCATGACACACAGCGATTAAATGTGATCCCGTGGCCAGAGAAAGCCCAAATAGTATGTTCTAATATGCCATCAGCAAGAACAGTACACAAGATTAAAACACATTTGAGAGGGATGAGATGTAGATAGGTAGGTATGTAGGTAGGGGTGGATGGGTTTAGTGTAGGTAGGTGGGTGGATAGGGTAGGTGGATGGGTAGGTAGTGTAGGTGGTCGGGTGGGTGGGGAGATAGGGTAGGGTAGGTAGGTGTAGGTAGGGGGTGGGTAGGGGGGTTAGTGCGTTGAAAGCCTAAATATAATGTTCTAATATGCCATCATCAAGACCAGAATGCACGATTACAAACACACTTGAGAGGGATGAGATTTAGGTAGGTAGAAAGGTAGGTAGGGTAGGTTTTGTAGGTAGGTAAGTGGATTGGTAGGTAGTGTAGGTAGGTGGATGGGTATAGTGTAGGTAGGTAGCTTGCTAGGTAGGTTGGTGAGTAGGTAGGTAAGAAGTTGGGTTGGTGAGTAGATAGGTAGGTGAGTAGGTAGATAACTAGCAGCTTCATTCTAACGTAGCTGTAAGGGATAAAGATACACTTTCATATGAGCAGCATATGATAGCAGTCTATAAGTGATGTTTTTACGCTTTCACTATGCTTTTAATGTGAGTGGGGAGAGAAAGGGTAGCATCCGGGATCACTATTTCTGACCTGTTTCCAGAGACTATAGTGACAATTTAAGAGATTTCTTTTCTGTTTGTTTTTGCCCCAATAATGGTGACTTCTGACTTGTCACTTTTTAACTGACAATTATGAGAATTCCACTAATCAATCATCCATAGATATGGTACAACATGTGTTTCTGAAGTTGGCCTTAATGCAACAAACACGGATTAAACCACCCTAAACTATATTTTACCATAATTGGTTTATACAGGTAAAAGGCTTTCTATAATGGCTATTGAGTGTGCTTCGCCTTCTCTTACTGGCGCTGGTTTGGATCAGTAGACACATCGGCTAAAATTTCTGTTCCAACTTCCTCAAAATCCGCTGATCATTTAAAGATCGTTTTGGGACCGTTTGTGTCTGCGTGTGAGAGTGCGGGAATTTACCCCGACTTTTACTTTGAAGATGACACAGGAAGTCAGGAAGGTGTACATCTCAGGGTTGGACTCACAGATGAGTCCACAGGAAAATCCCTTCGCTTTTGCTTTTCGAATACTGGAAAGACGACTCCGGCATGGGCAAGTGTGTCTGGGTAAGTCACTGAACATTTAATACCATGACAAGGGATGTTTGATCGCGTTTATTCGGTCGCTACAACCACGTCTTTACGGTTTAAAAGTCTGAAGGTCCATGTTAAACCGCTCTTGACTGAGTGACTGATTATACGTAGTGGTTGTGGTGACGTATTCAACTTCTCAAAGCGCTGTTCTCTAAACTCTAGACTCATGTCAGGAGAAACTGTTCTTGGCTCACTTTCACATATGTGTCCACACACTTAAGTTATATTTTATCAATCGGAATTTTGTATTAACACCTACATATAAGCCTGTAATTACATACGCCCAAACATAAAGTGAAGTGTGGACATTTCTCAAATCTTAGATACATCACGATGCGGACGGGGACGACTATGCTGTGATGCATACTTTAATCGTATTCCACCACTTAATTATAAACAGCGCTGCTTCAGGATCCGACAGACGCTCATCAGAGGTCGTCAGAGTCTCTGTCGCAGTCTGCTTCCGCCTCAATCCCCCTCTGACCTGTGCTCACTTTACACTTTAACAATAAACACCATCCTTGATCACAAGTTATAAGGACACGTACAGGACCGATGTTTACTTTGTGTTTATTTGAGTGGCTCTAGAGTTCATGAGACACATCTCATATGCTACACAACACGAGAAGTAACGTGACGTAATGTCCAACTGACTCCTCTGCACTGAACTAAAGGAATACGTTGTGTTTTATTTGCAGAGAGTACCAGTGCAGTGACCAGAGTGTGAGACAGACAGAGGCTTCTACCTGGTGCTTACTGAGTACGCAAGGATGCACTGTTTGGCTCTCATTCTGTGTTCCATGTTACTGCCTGATTCCGGTGAGTTACTCAGACTAGCTAATTGTACTTCAGAATAGCTCAGATACCGTTCTCCTCAACTCACCCACTTAATCAGTGCTAGCAACTCATGATAGTGCTCTTTCACGTGTGTTTTGTACCTTGTAGTTTCATCGCACCTCTGAGTCAGACTGCATCACATGTGAACTTGTTGCTCCCACAGCTTCCACTGGCCTTCCTGCTCCACTCAATGTTTCTGTCATCTCTGTTAACTTCCACCATGTCATGCGATGGGATCCTGGACCTGGCACTCCACCAGGTACACAGTACAGGATCCTCACATGGTAAGGTCATTTCCATGTCCAACATCTTCAGTTCAATTCAACTTTAATAATGTTTTTATTTACATTGATTGCCATGTTTACATTGAAAAGTGAAGGAGTATAGATAAGGACTGTAACACAAATCCTCTTTTCTTATGTCACATGAATAAAATCCATCATAGAAAGCTTGATTTTATAAAAAGTCATAAAATGTATGTTTTAAGTTTTCCCTTACTTTTTTCTATTTTTGTTAACAAATTTTCACTTGACCGTCTCAACAATTTTTCTTACAATTATTACTCATTTTATAACTCAACAGCTATAATATCCCATTTTTCTTGTTCAGTGAGAGAAGTGAGCTTTAGCTTAAGCTGTCAGCATTTTAAATCTGTGCTTGAATGGTGTTATTTTGTTTCTTTGATGCTTTTAACAATAGCTACAGTCTGATAACATATAAGACATACTGTTATTGCCCTGAGCATACGAAACATGTATAAAGAGGGTCAATGAGTGTCCTGGGTCGCTAAACAAGTGTTAGTGGAAGTTTCAGGTCCCAATAGGACAGCAACTGGGTCTGGATGTGGGCTATGCACCCCTTATAACTGACCCCTGCTCTAGCAGAACTTAACTCAGTTGTTCCCAGTTGTTGGGAAGCCAACTGCCTTGACCGGTTGGAGAGGAAGGAGATAAATGTGGAGAAAAGAGAGGTGGTTGGGAATGGGGGAGAAAAGAGAGAGAGGGGGAGCCATCTTGTTGGCTATCACTGCTCTCATTTCCTGCCACAAACTGCATGATGCCATTTCCTCTTTTGGTTAGAAACACTGTCTCATTCGACTGTTCTGTTGATTCTGTACATTTTTCTGTAGCACCAAGCATACAAGGCGTACTTTGGATTGTTAGACTTCCGTTTGAAATTTTAGACAGTATTTAACAGTTAAAAACTTTGGTTTGTTTTATTGTTTATTACAACAAAAACAGATAACAATGAATATCACAATATGCCAATGACCATATTTCTCAGTCCTTGTGGAGAGGTGAGGTAATTGAGGTTATTAAAAAAATCACAATACAATCAATCACAGAAATATAGTAACATAAACGAAAGTAGGGGAAGGAGTGAGAAGCATTGTCTAATTGACATCAATGTATCATTTTAGTTCTTCAATAATGGTACCCCGAATAAGATAACAACATTACTTTACTCCAGAACAAATCTCAAGTGTTCCAAAACGTGCGCAACTTGTTTTTTGTGAAGCAGTTTAGAAGTTCTGCCTTTCAGTTGCTGGGGAATTCCACAGCAGTCTGCTTTTTCCCATCAAGTGAATATACATTGTCTTTCTTGTAAGTAACATAAGAGAATTAAATACATTCAGCTTCCCTTTGCAATTCACAAAACTCATGGTTAAGAAAACCAAGGTTTCACACTACTGTAGAAACATGGATCATGAGGTGTTATTTAATATCAAAATTAAATTAGTCCAGCACAAGCGGACAGATTATTAAACAGTGACAAAACCATCCACCTCTGTCTTTCCTCAGCCTAAGTCTAACATACTTGCCACAGTTGCATGCCCTCGCAGTTTTCTGTACAATGAGAGATTCAGGGTTCCCATGGTGCTTTAAATTTCTTTAAATTCTGGTAAATTGAAAAAATTTAAATAAAATCATTAAAAATATACATAAATAGACATTGGTCATTGGAAGGGCATGGATTTATATTTTAAAATAAAAATATATTGTTGTCTATGTCCTAGAATTTATAGGATTGAGCCTTGAAACTAGTTGAAAACTCTTTGAATTTGATGTTTAGGAAGGTTTGGGAACCCATGGAGAATTGTAGCAACAAATTAAGGTCTATTCACTTTCAGTTTTACGATTAGAAGCTGATTTTAATACATTGTTGGCTTTTTTAAGGATTTTAGTTTTTATCAGCCTCTCTGACGCTCAGGATCTTTTGTGACCTTTAAATTGGTCACATTTTCAGTCAGAACATGGTCTGTCTGATAATCTGTGGTTTACTTCAGCATTTTCTTTGATGGAATATCTGTGAGGTGTTTTTTCGCTCTAAAAGCTCTGCTTGGGCGGTTTCAGTTTCCAACCAGTGTTTGTTTCCATTGATGGAACACATCTTCTGTGTCACCTCACTGTGTGATCTAGCTGTGACCACAGAGAGGCCAGATGATACTTTAGAGCAGTTATTCTCAAACTGTGTGGCGCGCCCCAGCATAACAGGTGGGTGCGCGACTGGGAGGGGGAAATGTGATGTGGAACTAATGGTGTAGCAAAATAATGTTTTGACGTCAAAATCTCTTTAACGGCCGAACAGTAATCAAATCGTTCTTTCACCGTAGATATAGTGTTCGGTCAGTGACAGGGAGGAAAAAGAAAGCAAGCGAGACAAACAAGACACAGTGTTCATAAACCAAGTTAAAGAGAAAGTATGACGAAACCTACAGTTGCAATCAGAGATATTCAACTCCCTCACCTCAAAAGACATTATAGTAATGTGGATGAAAGAAAATGACAATAAATGACAAAAAAAAATCATTAAGCAACAAAAGATATTTATTGATACATATTATTTTGACAACAGAAGTTGACTTAACTTTGAAGTTCAAATGAAAAATGTAACTCTTTTAACACATGTGCATGTGCAGTATTATTCAACCCCCAGATTTAGTACTTGGTGCTTCGCCTAGCTTTTATAACTTCTAACAAACGTTTTCGCTAAGTGCGGACAAGCTTCTCACACCTCTCGGTCAGAATCTTTGCCCATTTTTCACGTGCAAAAGCCTCTAGCTCAGTGATGTTTGATGGCTTCCGTGCTGCAACTGCCTTCTTTAAATCCCCTCAAAGAATTTCAATCAGATTTAAATCTGGTGACTTTGAAGGCCACTCCAGGACGTTCCAGGATCTTTTTCTCAACCAAGCTTTGCTTGACTTGGAAGTGGGCTTTGGATCATTGTCTTGCTGGAATGTCCAATGATCACTAAGGTTTAATTTGTCAACAGAAGGCATCACATTCCTCTTTAAAATGGCCTGGTATTTCTGAGAATCCATGATGTCAGGTACACGATCAAGATTGTTGGCTTTCTTCCAAGGCCAGGCTGGTTTGAAGCTGCTCCATAAGTTTTAAACTTCCTTATTCAGATTATTTCATCAAACCTGAAGGGCCTTGGGTATAAGAAGATTTCCCCAAGGCCCTTCAGGTTTGTCAAAATAATCTCCTCTCTCAGCTTTTGTGGAAGCATCTTTGTCTTTCCTATGATTGCAACTCACCTTTAATACTTCAATGGTGGGGTTTATACATGCATCACAGCTAAAGTAAATGAAGAATCATTATAGAGTTCCCAAAGGCTTAATTATGTTTCAACTCCACTTTAAGCGATAGAAACTGTCAGACAGCTTTAAAAACAACAATATTATATAGGGGTTGAATAATTGTGACATGGCTATCTTAACAAAATATACTGTTACACACAAATACTACATCATGCATTTTCCGTGTTGATTTTTTGTATCACTCAACTCATAAAGAAGTCATCCGAAGCAGAATCTTGCTCTTTGAAAAAACTGTAATTGATAAATCCTTAAAATCTTTGGGGGGTTGAATATTTCTGATTGCAACTGTATCTTTCGATTTGGTTCACAGTGAATGCGGTAGGAGATGAGGAGAGACAAAACTCTGGCAGCTGACAGTATGAGAACCAACAAATTAAGAAGAAACTTAGAAACAATACACCCCAGTCACATCATAAGCCACTCGAGATTATTCTGAGAAAACTTGATGAATATCGTCAGCAGGAACATGAACTGCAAAGCAACTATGGCATCATTCAAGGTTGAATATATAATTGCCCAGTGCAAAAAGCCACACACGATAGCAGAGGATCTCATACTCCCCACAGCTTTAGATATATTGTCAATGATGCTTTATGAGACCAGCGCCTCAAAACTGAAGGTTATTCCACTCTCCAATAACACAGTTGCAAGACGTATATATGCAACATTTTAGATGACCTCTTCCAAAAGGAATTCTTTCAAAAGTACTTAAAAAAACAACAGTGCTCAGTAAGACTGGGTGAGAGATCCATTCAATGCATCACCACCTGCTGACACTGAGTGAATTCTGGCTTGGTGGGGAGAGAGAGCATCCACTCATAGGGCAGAGGGCTGTGAGGATTCTGCTTCCCTTTGCCAATCCTATCTCTGTGAGATCGGCTTTTCTGCTGTTGCCTCACTGAAAACAAAGTACAGATCTAGGCACAATATTGAAAATGACCTAAGAGTGGCATTATCAAGCCTGCAACCCGTTTGAAATTATGTGCAGTGCAAAACAGTCTCATTGCAGCCACTAATACAGTTGATAAGACTTAGATTCTCACATAGTGACTTGCCCATCTTTCTTGCCAAGAATCTGCATATGTTGTTTTTGGTTGAGCTTTATCATCATAGTAACAGAGTGATTATACTTTAATTTATGTTTTCTCTATTTTTGAAAAAGTACGGACTGATGACAAAAAGTTTCTCAACTTCTCTTCAGTTATACTGGCACCTTGTGTGTTTTCCCCCATAATTTGATAGGGGCCCCATATTGCCACACTGATGACCGTCTCTGTAAGATTATCCAATATGTATCTACATGGGAAGGTGCTTTGTTATATCGAACCATTTGGTGTGATTTCATGCAATCGGATACTACTTATTTGATGTTGACATTCATTTTCTATTGTCAATTTGAGTGAGCCAGGTCTATAAAAGCATTGTTCACCTAAAAATATATATTTTATAAAGGACTTAATCTCCAATATTTATTTTCTGTTCTTTTTGACACAGGTAAAAATGGAGGACGAAATGGATAGTTTCAGAACTTGTTTGAATAGGCACAGATTGACAAAAAGACTTGAATGTTCAGAAACTTCTGACAACATGATGTGACGTCTATCTGGCCCACTAATGCCGACGTGTCTCAATTTGTCAGATACTTGGGGGGTAATATTTAAACTAAATAAAGTCTCCACTGCAATTCATGAACTTTGCCAATTCCCTCTAACACTGAAGACAACCCTATTATAACATTTTCACTAATAGTACAAATTAGAGCCAAAGAAACTTGCAAAGTTGTCAGCTCAGTAAGCATGCTGGTGACATGTATAATTAGGGCTGGGCAAGTTAACTCGTTTTAATCGAGTTAACTCAAGTGATGATTTAACTTGATTAATTATTTTATCTCGCATTAACTCAGGTTTGATTATTTATTGTTTTATTGTCAAAGTCAGGCTTTTATTTTGTGAAAGTCTGTTGCTGACTGCTGCGGAACAGGAAAAAAGAAATAATTGGCGGATAAACAACCATGGATAAGGGTACGGAGCTTTTACATGGCCATTTTCATTTTAAAGTTCTTCCAGACGGCGGAGTCGACAGAACCAAAGTAATTTCTAGCCACTGCCAAGGTGAATTTTCTTATCACCGGAGTACTTCCAGTCTAAAATATCACCTAAATGCAAAACACACAGTTGATATCAGCAAATCACTCAACGAAACAGCAAGTGGAGCGAGGCTTCGGCAGACTACGTTAGACGCAGGGAGGAGTATACATTTTTCATAACGAAGAGGATAACATTAATGCCCTGGCAGTGGCATTGACGTTTAATTTTGTATTTGCTTTGATAAAATTGTTAAGTTGAGATTTACACTGAATATTTTATTTAACTGCTACTGTATTAAATGCTGATGTTAAAAGTGTTTGCACAAAAAATGTTATGGCACTTTCGTTCATATGGCAGAACATTGAAAATAAAATTGCGCTATACACTACTTTTTAATTCATTATTGGATTTTGCGTATACAAATGCGATTAATCGTGATTAATCAGGGAAATCATGCGATTAATCGCGATTAAAAATTTTAATCTTTGCCCAGCCCTAGTTATAATATTGAAACATAACATAACCTGTGACTCTGGTATGTCTTGCTCACTCAACAGTGAGTTGATGCACATTGGCCGTGTGCTTCTCTCAGATAGAATGAACAAGTAGTCCTCAGTCTACTCACCCTCTGTTCCTCATATTCACTGTTAACTTCTCTTTTCTTTGCCTGACCAGGTTAAAAAAACAACTCCTTTTTTAAATTGATCTCTGAACTCTGACCCCTATTGAGTATGTGTGTTGTAAGATATAACTTAACCTTATAAAGGGTAGTAGTCTCTACCATTACATTTTCATTTAAATCAATTTTACTTATGTGGTGACAGAGATAATAGACATAAAACTAAGAGTACAGGGCAAGCGTGAAATTGAAGGTTGGAAATCTGTTTCTTATTTTGCAGGGTCTATGGGGACAAAACAGATAAACAGGAACTGAACTCAACGACAACATCATTAAAGCTGAAGCTAAGCAACCTATTACAGTATTACCTGACTGTCCAGGCATACGACAACCAAACCTCGTCTCCTGTGACCAACAAATACACTTTCATCCCTTACAGAGACAGTATGTAAAAATGATTTTCCTTTGAGTTGCATGCATATATTGTAATTTTTCTAATATAGCTTGTATTTGTCAGTTGTAAGTCTGTTCAGTAAAATAAGTAAGTTAACCGTTAACTATACTGAAATGATCAATTGATAATAAAAAAAAGTCAGTAGAGGAAAAATAAATCAAGTAGATAATTGGTCATATAAATAAACCTCTTTATTTTTATACATTTATTGGATTAATTTGATAATTAATTATCTGTCAGCATCAATCTGTTAAGTGCTGATTGGCAAATGTTAACATGCTGACTTGCTAGCTAAAATAAACATTACATAATCTATACTCAAAGCACAGCTGTTTCTAAGACATTGCAGAGCTGCCAGACACCTTTTGTTCAATCCTTTTTATCCCTGTGTCCCCTACAAATTTCTCAGACTAATTCATTCTACTTATACATGGATTATTTCAGTTCCTTTCCTTTTACCCTATCCAAAACTGAATTGGCTAAAGTAGCTAATCGCATAGAGATCTACTTGTGGTGGGAGAAAATTGCCCTTGGTAAAAAAACATGTTCAATTTATTTTTGTGTTTCTTCTTGTGATAAGCCTCAATAGGTCCTCCAGAAGTCTCACTTGCTGGATGTGGCAACTGCATACAAATCAACATGACGTTGCCAGAGGCTGATAGGAGCTCAGGAATTGATGATATACAGAAATTCTACTATTCCCGTTTCAGAGTTGTTTGCACGAGGGGAGAAAAAGTAGTGGTAAGAAATACATTTTGCTCCTATTTCACACCACTAAATTCTTACTGGTTCTCAAGTGTTTATGAAGTACACTAGTGAGCACTTTATTAGCATGATCACACTAATACTGCACTGGGCCTCCATTTGCACTCAGACAGCCTCAGTTCTTTGTGTTGGAAACCTCTTGTAGCATCACATAATTTCTGCAGATTTTTCAGCAGCACATTCATACTGCCAGTCGCCTCTCTGCAGCTCTCTAATGTAAAGCTACACGGAGCTAGCTAGCTTCAAGCCCAGCTTCCACGCACAGTCAGCAGGGACTCCCGACACTAACTACTACCCAGTGTTTGCTTCTAACCTGATGGTATTGTAGAAACAGTGTCATGATAGAAGTGGAATTAAAGTCGTGACAGCGGGTTTTTGCACTGTTACCACCGTAGTTAGCATGGTGGCTGTATGTGACCGTACACACATGCCGTCAGTGCTCTAACGAGCCACCGTCAGCCGGACAACTCCGCTGGCTTAACACACACGTCACATTAATCGTAGAATCGTAGGTGTGTTTGGGTTTGTTGTGATGTAGGGAAAGAAGCAGGAAGTTTGAGGTCCGGAAATTACGTCGTACGGAAATGATGTTATTTAGGTCACTTACAGGGATCCCTTTCCCAGGACAGGCAGAAGTGAGATAGATTCCACAACATGATTAGCTGACTGGATAATTGTCGGGAAATGTAGGATAACAGGTGTTTCTAATAAAGTGGGTGTGTGTTCACATGGTATATTAGATTAAATATCTAAACTTAAGTGATATAGAAAACTGGTTAGCCAAACATTTTCTATTGGTAGCTGTTCTCTAGTGGGAGAGATTCTGGCATTGGTTCAGCTAAATCTTAGTGGACTATTTAATGTTGGGATTACCTTACTTCAAAATTACATCTTTGCTTCTCCTTGTGCTTGCTTTATTGTATCCTGCACATATTATCTAAGGTTAAAACATGTGCTACTAATCCTGGGCAATAGAACAAAAATGATTCTCATTCTCACGTTGATCTTGTTTACACATCAAGCCTCCTATGCAGTGGCATTAAACCTGCCCATGGCTAAGACTAAAGGTTGTGTTCCTGAAAGCAGCGTTGCACATCAGATCTTTGTCTTTTATGTAAATTGTGGGATGGCCATGCAAAGTATCTTAGTGAGAGTCTCTCTCTGATCAGACATTGTCATGACTTTATTCCAAAGTTACTAGACTACCCATTCACTTATCTCTGTACCTTTCTGGTATAACTCAATGTAACATATGATTATTTCTGCTATGAGAGCACCTTTGGATCTGTAGGAAATTAGTAGGACTATGAACTCCCATTTCCTTCTTGGAGTGAAAATATTGCCATCTGTGCACTGCGTTACAATATTGTTGAATGCTTGGAAAGATGAGACAATGGCCTGATGTGAAAACCAAGTATTAAATCCAATAATGTGACTGAAACTGTGAGTGATGTATTGAGTCCTAAGAAATCATTTTAATCATATTTTCTCTTTATTTAAAATGCAGGGAACCTACATCATACAAAACAGGAGTTATACTCTTCATAACCTTAACAGAGGTGAGGAGTACTGTGTACAAGTACACACAGAGATTACCTCAAACAAAAACACTGAGCCATCCTCTTTGAAATGCATCTTCACCAGCACCGTGGAACAGCGAAAAGGTGAGCTGAACATTGAGACCTGAATGTCATGCTTTTGTAACAATGTTAGGGTATTAATGTTTAGATGTCAGTGTTTCATATAGAGTTTACTTGGTAAAGGTGCCTATAGGCACATTAATAGGGGACACAATATATTTTATCTGCTATTTTAGCCTTTTTTAAACAATGTTTTTTTTCTGCTATCATTTAACTAATGGACAATACTGTTCGTCCTATTGCATGAAGGGTCTACTGCCAGTTGCTTATACTCTGCAGGGAAACACAATTTTTCTGCTATTACATTAGAGCTCAGTCAGTTAACACCGGAATAAAAGTCTAAATCAGATTGGAAACATTGAATGTTAAGCTGAAACATGAAGTTTGTGGCCTCTATTGTTGTAATTTAAGCACAGTAAAATGTAAGTTCAATGTAAGTTACTTTTGATTACTCTCTCTCTCTCTCTCTCTCTCTCTCTCTCTCTCTCTCTCTCTCTCTCTCTCTCTCTCTCTCTCTCTCTCTCTCTCCAGACCCTGTTGTTTTAGGTGTAGTTGCTGTTCTTCTGATATTTTTCGTGGGTATCTCCTTAACCATCATGTCCTGCCTGTACTACACTGGATTCCTTTGTAAACTGAAGGATCTGCCTACAGTACTAGTAAGTCTGTATTTCTGTATTTCTGTCTGTCTGTCTGTATGTTGGTCGGTCGTGGCAGGGCCAGCCCTGGCAATGTTGGAGCCCTAGGCGAGATTTCAGATTGCCAAAAAGTCTGGGAAATTGAAACTCCAGGAGAACAGCGGAGAAACCATCGCTGTAGATTGCAAGTAGGCCCGAGGGGGTTTCCCGGCGCTTTCCCAGTTACTGTGTTGGTCAACATTGCATGATAGATCAGCCTCTTGTGGCGCCCTCTCTGCATTTTGCGCCCTTGGCAACCGCCTATGTCGCCTATGCCAGGGGTCGTGGTATCTAGCCATGCAGATGGCTAGGCTTTCAGATATCTATTGAGATTGTATTTGCCACTACCCCAATAAAATTTAGGTAATTATTGTAATATTTTGTGGGTTATGATCTGTATCTGTATTGTGAGTATTAAACTTCCTTCTTGTTCCCTCACTCCAGATGGCTCTGGTCCAAGGCTACACCATGACACCAGAGGAAACAATCCCAGACCCAGTCTCCATTAACCCACAGATGGAGAAACAGAGGCAGCACAAAGAGCCCACAGTGCAATTTCATGCCATGGGAAATGAGGATGAAGATGAGGACGAGGAAGAGGAACAAATTAACGTATACATGGACAGAGCTGCACGATGTTCCACGGGTGAAAGTTTGTGCTTGGGTTCTGGCAACATGTTGATGCATAGGGAGCCAGCTTCAGCAGCAGACTGTGGGAGTTTGACAGAGAGGTTGTCAGCTGAGGTGGAGCTGTCAGATGCAGAGTTGGATGATGGGGTTACACTTGTGGGTCTAGATGAAGATTTGGTCAAAGCTGCAGGAACAAAGGTTTCTATCGTGCCTGAAGAGGGTCACATCAGACTCCAGGGACATGTCACAGGTGGGCAGGGGGAGGAGAAGGAGGATGAGATGAAGAAAGAGAAGGTGTTTGACAGCTCTGGCGATGTCAATCTGTTTTCAGTCACCCTTGCTGCAATGACTGTAGGAGAGGAAGAGGAAGAAGAACACAACGCAAATGAGCCCTTCTCAAACTTTCTGAAACTACCTGATCCGGACCCTCTACAAAGGGTCCAAAAATGGAGTTTAAGCAACACAGACTCACAAACTCAATCAGACGATCAGACAACTGTGGGGTTAATGAAAGACACACATGAAGACTTTACTGAGGCTGGGTATGAAGGTATGCGTGCAAACACTTCTGGCTGCATCAATAAGCAACATGAGGAGAAACAAGAGGGAGAGGAGGACGATGAAAAAATCTGTGAATATATTGCTCACACGTGATATAGTATGTGGCTCTGATGTGTTTATAAGTATGAGAAACTTATACACTGTGTATGAGTATTTATTAATGTTTTTCTTCCCAACAGGTCCAAATGAAATACCTTAAAGGCCCCAAGACATGAAATATGCATGTTCCCAGTTCTGTATCTCTGCGTTATTTGCTAAATATATATAATAATATGTTGTTAAAATTTAAATCATAGTAATACATTTAAGTCTTTTGTTTCCTGTAAAACAAGGCCTAAACAACGGAGAGCAGCATTGAATTTTCATGTTGAGCTGCTAGTTACTGTCAACTCATGTCACAGGGACATTCATGTTTTTACTGGACCCTTAAACATGTGAAATGAAACTGCTCTAAAATCTGTTTAAGGCAAAGACGCAACACATCATTACCTTTCCTAGACAGCTACAACTCCAATGTAACCGCACATGTTGGCAACTTCTGAAGGCATTAGTGATTTGTAATAAGGGACTTGTGTAAGTGAGTATCTTGCCCCGTACACACATGAATATGTCTCCTGTGACTTCACATCTCAATTCCCTACTCTATACATGCAAATGAACAAATATGTAATTTGTGTTAGTAAAGACCAACAACTGTTTTGAGCCAGTCTGAGTTTACAGAGGTGTCCAAAGTCACTGTGTTTGTGCATGTGTGTGTGTGTGTGTTGAGATGATGGAGATATTGGATGATCTCTAAACCTGTTTGCCAACCACCATTACAAATCAAAGAAGATCTTGTTTTATTGACCAATGAGGTTCTCCAATCTGATTGAAGCGCACGCCAGTCTACAGACACACAAAACACTTGCTGCAAAAGTGAGAACATGCAGAACTTGTAATTTTTGACCAAAAAACAGCATTTGTGCCGGCAGATTCAATCCGTGGTAGTTGCTATCTTGTGTTTGTGCAAGAAAAATATCCAAGAGAAAAGAAAGGATTTGTGAGCAAATATCCGACAGGTGTTCAATTCTCATTGATATATTGTCAATGACTTCACATTTGTGTTGCATGTGTGAATGTGTTTTGCACCATATTTGCTGCAAACCTTTAATCTCTCTTATTTGAGGCTTCTTCAGGTCAGTTCACCTGGTATTGTCAGTAAATTATGAAAAAGGGGAACAAATTAGTAATCTCCTAGCTGGTCAGCAGCTGAGTTCCACAACATGTGCTTTCCTCACTAATGTCACCAAGTGTGCTCTGAGCATTTCTCAGCTTTTCATGGATTCTCCTTTCTATCTTGCTTTGAACTAATGTCGTTTTTCATCGCAGTCAATTAGTAGTGTTTTAGAAATAAGCTGTTTCCTGACTTTTCAAAATAAATGGAACATGTTGCTCTTTGCAGCACACATACATATCAACACTGATACTTAACTGAGTTGAGTTTTAGGCAGTTTGGGATTTTCGTCTTTAACAGTCAAATAACATTCATAAACAACAGGAATCTGACATTAATCATCATAAATAAACAAACGAAATTATATAGCTTTTAAACAGTACATTGCCATAGAGATGATTACGACTGAGAGCGTCTTTACCCATAGAAGGTATTTCCGTTATAGCAGTGCGCGCTCCCGCGAGGTACACGCAGTATACTGGTCTGAAGCTCGTTCACTTCTGCTTAGTCACATGACTTTCTATCAGCACTTCCCCAGACGATGCATTTAGGACCTACCGGAAAAACTGCAACTATTATACAACCAAGGAGGATTTGGGTTACCGAATTCAGTAAACAGTAGGAGGCAAGCTTAAATTTGAGACGGCTAGAGCAGAAGACTCTTGTGAAAATGCTTTGTATTTTGTAAATGTATTTGCATTGTAACATACCATAAGAATAGCCTCCATTATGCGTGTCTTCTTTCAAAGGTTTATGCTAAAATACTTAAATAGACAGTCTAACATTTCCATACAAACAAAGTGTCTCTTAACCACTGTATCTGCAAAAGCAAAGTAATTTATAAATAAGTCTATTAGTATTATTATGTCATTTGTTATGAAGTGAGTTTTTTGGGGGGGTTGCAACTGTTCCAGAGGTTCATAAAGGCATCACGAGTAGCCGTAGACTGTAGCGGAAATAATGATACATCGATGGTCTTGTGGTAAGGACTGGTCTATAATATTACAAACATATAACACTCGTCTTGTAGCTTCTGAGTAATTGTGAAAGCCTCGGCTTGTCAGTTAGTTCACATGTTTAGAAAGGAGCATTCTAGACAATGGGCACCTGGAGAGAGGGATGAAGCTTTGTTTATTTCTAGACACAGTCTTTAATATGAAGGCATTTTTCCGCTTGAAAATAATGTTCAACTGAATGTATGATGAAAAGATGACACTTAAGGGAGTTGAAGACATTTAACTGTCATGTTAACTGTTACTAATATGAAAACAGACTGAGGTGGCAGAGACTCACTTCACAGCAGAGATAACTTAAAAATAAATTCATCCCATTTTCATTTGTAGTCCGAGTAACTAAGACTTAATGTAACTACTTGATACACGCGGCATCTATTGCACTTCTGTCCGTCCTAGGAGTGGGATCCCTCACATGTCGCTCTCTCTGAGGTCTTTTGGGCAGTTTTTCCTTACTCTAGTTGAGGGTTAAGAACAGAGGATGTCACCCCTGGCTAAGCACTGAGACAAATTGTGATTTATGCATATGGGCTGTACAAGGTTTATTGATTGATATAATATTATGTCTTTTAAAAGTCGTAGTGAGGCTAACTGCAGATCTCTGATGACAGACATGGTTAAAAGAGGTGTGATGGCTGCAGTTCTGCTCCAGCTGTTATGACTCCTTTCATTTGGATGCTCACATGGCTGCTTCAGATCCTGTTAGGTAAGTTCACAGATAAGTGGTGTAGCTAAACCCAGCAAGCAGTGTTGAACTTCCCCAATCAGGGTGTTTGCAGGATGCAAGTTGATGCAGCTGTGCATCATGTAAATAAGCGTACAAATGAGTTAAGATATTATTTCCTGTGTTGAGTATATAGCCTTACACATTTCTACCAGTTTCAGATCCACGTACGAATGTTTCCAGGTGGACTGTGATTTATAAAGCGAACATTGCGTTCAGGTGTGCGTGCGCAATGCGCACGGTTTTATAAGTCAGGATTTTCTCTCTGATCAAATCACCACAGATAAATCATGGCCTGAGTCAGACTTCTGGGTTTCCTGTAGTCCTTCAGTTGTTCTAAGCACATGGCCTGAATCACAACAATACCTTTGGATATCTCTGGATTGCACAGAATGGCTTAGCACAGAATAAAATATATTTGCAGTGACTACAAACAGAAATAAAACTAAGACTTCAGTACAAATACATTTTGAAAGTCATTATATTTGTATTTCCATTGACTAACTGATTGTACTTGCAGCTATGAGTGAACTGCCCCCGCCTGTCAACCTAATCCTGACCCCAAGCCATATGTTGAAATGGCAACCAGGACCACAGACCCCCACTGGAGTGTACTACAATGTCACCATTATCACTGACAAGTGGGTGTTATATGCATTTTTATGGATATATATGTTTTTTTTCATTACTGTTTCATTACTGTCTTATTTAGAGCTCTCGCATGCTGAAATGGCATATATCAGTAATAGCCAATGCTATTACTGATATGCTATTACTGATATTGGGGAATAAACAATTTCAGATACTGATATATGAGCCAATATATTGCCCCCCACAATGGAATTTCTGTGAAGCAACAGCAATGGTTCTCTTAAATAATAACTTTATTTGTATAGGACATATCTTAAAAAGGCAACAAGAAAAAAAAAAATCTATAGCAAAAATGACTTTTGATCCACCACATCAAAGATGTATCAAACTGTGACCTCTTCACTAAATGATTTTGTTATAATTATATCAGGGGCATTAACCCATGGAGAACTAATTTGGCTTTCAAAGCTCAAATTTTGGGCCTCCAATACATTCTATTGTATCTACTCCTTAATTTACACTGATAATTATTATTTTTGTTTGTCTATCTGATTGTGAACATGCAGTGAATTATTTAGAGCAGGGGTCTTCAACGTTTTTCAGGCCAAGGACCCCCAAACTGGTGGAGAGATGGAGCAGGGACCCCCTACTATATAGTGTATAAAATTGGGTTTTATATTAAACTGGGACTAGTGCCATGTATAAACATAGCTACCCTGTTATTGTGCATTCAATACTAAGCTATTCAAATATTACACGGGTTCATATATTCATGTTTTTAATTTAAACATGTGCAAGGTGCAGGGTGGCCATGCCACTGCCATTTATAAACATACATCTTGCATACAACACTGAGCTATTAAAGTAATTCACAGATTCATGTTTTTATTTTAAACATGTAGAAGAGACAGTGAATCCTTAAGCCATCTGTGGATGGCACACATACTCCCACATTAGTGAGATGTCGGACCCTGATGGGTAGCACACAACTTATCTAATATTGGACGGATGTCAGGCAGAGGGTCAAATCAGCCTAACAATATGTTGGATGCATGTTAATGTGTATTTAAAGACATTTAAGTTTGTGGGAAAAAAAATTGGTTCGAAAATAAATTAAAAATTAAAAAAATTGTCTAATCAACCAAAGATTTCGCGACCCCCCTGCAGTACCTCCGCGGACCCCCTAGGTGAAATTACATAATCACTTAGACTACAGATAGACAGCCTTTATTCTCCATAACAACTCAGTCATAGCTTAACCACCTCGCTGTGGTTGGGAAAACACATTGCCAGGAGACTGTAGACCAAACTGTTGTAGCTATTACTTTTCTACATGTTTGTATAACATTGGCCTTTTACTTTTGACTTACTTGTCAACTCAAGATAACCTCACCTATGATGGTTGCCTGTGGGGGGACTGGAAATTGGCAATGTAGACGTGAGGTGGTGAATTGAAGACAGATTATAGAAAATATTGCCTTTTTCTTTAATAATGGTAAACAATAAGTATATACAAGCAAAACTCCATCTAAAATGGGACTTTATGTAAGTACTTTTCTCACACTCATTCAGTTTAGCATGTTTCGAAGCTGTAATGAAGCACAAAGTTATTGTTGGTTTTTCATCGTCACAACTAAGTCCTCACAAACTAGGCATACTGGCTTCTACTTCAAGAATTTTTTTTCCTTTGTTCATTTTGGCACCTTCTTTTCTTGACGCTTGCCATGATACTTGTTGGTTTGAATGGCATCAATCAGTATTTGCAAATGCACTTTTCACATGTGTAATACACAAACCACCATGTCAAAACTAACCAGAATAAAACTTTTTGAAACAGATAAAACATTGGCCACACATCATTCAGTCAAATCAAGCAGTTGTCTCTTTTGCTCAGTTCATCTACTGTAAGTGTAAAGCTGCAGTTGATTCTTGACCATTTCCTGTATTTGCTTCAAAATAAATGCATTTTTATGGATAGGCAGTCATAGGCCTTTAATGTGAAATTGCAATGGCTGATAATGATTTTAGAGGTCAAATTACATTAGTAAAACATACTCCCTCTCTAACCCTCTCTGTCAAACTTACATCCCTAGTACATATTGGTGCAAAGGATACATTATTTTGTTGTTCTTTTCACACCAGTAAGTCATATTCTTTCCCTCCTGAAGGGGAACATCCTGGGTGCCAGTGGCTGGCTGTGAGAATGTCCACTACCCTCTGGTTTGTGACCTCACAGGGGCTTTTTATGACCAAAGAGAAGTCCACTTTGTCCGGGTTGTGACAGTGCAGGAAGGACAGGCCTCACAAGCAGTGATTCACTCAGGATATATACCCTTCAAAGACAGTAAGTGGAAATACCCCTCATGTAACCCTCCCCTTCAAAACATGAAAGAGTACCTGTGGCTGCCCTCAGTTGTCATAAAAACTAAAAAGGTGTTTAGTTTGTCCAGTCTGAGCTACTTTAAAAAGATAAAACACACTAGTGAAAACATCATATTCAATATCTGCAACTGGATCCCTTTCACCTTAATCTGACACATTGGACCCTTAAGGACATTGCACACCGCGCAACGTTGTAGTTAGAGTCTCAGTGAGAGGGAGGGGAGGGATGGATGGGGGCTGTTACAATGTAAATCTGTAAACCATCTATCAACCATTCCAAATCCAAATTTCATTTCATAGGATATACCTACTGAAAGGGAAGGATTAAAGTATAAAACTAACTGCTAACACACCCATTTCATCAATATCAGTAGCTCCCACAAGTAAAGAAATGTACAGCAAAGCAGACAGTCTCTGGTTTGGTAAGCACATTGCTCCTTTGTGTCAGGTTGGTTATGTTTGGCTCCAGCAGTTGAAAAAGGTTTATCATTCCCTCTGATAAGAATCTATATCCATCATAAAGATACTCATCAGAGTAGGTAAAATGATTTTGCCAGTCTCTGAAGACCCTTTTCCTCCTCAGAGATCCTTTAACATCCGCACCCACCTCAACGGTTACATCTAAGAATGCTGTCACAATTTACTTCAATTGTATTGGATTCGGCTGCAAAGCTGTTTACCCTGTGTCTGATCTGTGTCCTCCAGCTCAGTTGGACCTGCCACACCTGACTGTGACAACCTGTGGAAGGAATCTTTGTGTGGACCTTCACCCCCCCATGGAACACAGAAGAGAGATCTATGACACACTCAGTTACAAACTCAAGATTGAATGCAACAGTGCAGAAAGAGCCAAGGTATTGTACATGGGCTCACATAGTGTCTTAACAATACAGATTTTTCTTCTTATGTCATAACGACTAAGAGGTTTAACAGGGCATTCAAATTACCAAATACAGCAGGCTGTGTAACGTTGGCGTTATGCTGCTGATACAGGTGGAATTCATCAAGTCGAGAAATGATTTCAAAAGATCTCTCAACTGTGACATTTTCAGCTGTGAACTGTTATTGTATTTTATTGTTCAGGAATGCTATTCAGTGCTTTTCACTTCAGAAAAAAAAGAAATGTACACTACCGTTCAAAAGTTTGGGGTCACCCACACCATTTCTTGTTTTCCATGAAATCTCACACTTTTATTTATCAAAGGAGTTGCAAAAT
Organism: Limanda limanda; assembly: GCF_963576545.1. NCBI lineage: Eukaryota > Metazoa > Chordata > Actinopteri > Pleuronectiformes > Pleuronectidae > Limanda > Limanda limanda. The sequence continues at coordinate 25,730,383 of NC_083651.1, forward strand.
GAATAGAAAATTTAGTCAAGACATTGACAAGGTTAGAAATAATGATTTTTATTTGAAATATTAATTTTGTTCTCAAACTTTGCTTTCGTCAAAGAATGCTCCATTTGCAGCAATTACAGCATTGCAGACCTTTGGCATTCTAGCTGTTAATTTGTTGAGGTAATCTGTAAAAATGTCACCCCACGCTTCCTGAAGCACCTCCCACAAGTTGGGTTGGCTTGATGGGCACTTCTTGCGTACCATACGGTCAAGCTGCTCCCACAACAGCTCAATGGGGTTGAGATCTGGTGACTGCGCTGGCCACTTCATTACAGACAGCATACCAGCTGCCTGCTTCTTCCCTAAATAGTTATTGCATAATTTGGAGGTGTGCTTTGAGTCATTGTCCTGTTGTAGGAGGAAATTGGCTCCAATCAAGCGCTCTCCACAGGGTATGGCATGGCGTTGCAAAATGGAGTGATAGCCTAGCTTATTTAAAATCCCTTTTACCTTGTACAAATCTCCCACTTTACCAGCACCAAAGCAGCCCCAGAGCGTCACATTACCTCCACCATGCTTGACAGATGGCATCAGGCACTCTTCCAGCATCTTTTCACCTGTTCTGCGTCTCACAAATGTTCTTCTGTGTGATCCAAACACCTCAAACTTTGATTCGTCTGTCCATAACACTTTTTTCCAATCTTCCTCTGTCCAATGTCTGTGTTCTTTTGCCGATATCAATCAATCAATCAAATTTTATTTGTATAGCCCATATTCACAAATCACAATTCGTCTCATAGGGCTTTAACAAGATATCAATCTTTTCTTTTAATCTTCTTTTATTGGCCAGTTTTTTCCATTTCCGACATCATATCTGTAGTGACATGATAGATCGTTTGAAATATATCAATTTTCAGTGTGTTTTCCGGCCCGATTTGCTCGCAGCGAGCGAAAAACAATAGAACAGACCCCGGAACCATCGCTGCAGATCGCGAGCCGGCCGCGGCGCTGCCCGCAGCTTCCCGGCACAACGCTGCCGGTGCGAACAGCCCAATTATTTAACATGGGCGCGGAAAGGAAGCGGACAGCTTTCGTGGCGCCTCGCTGCGCTTCTATCTCCGGTGCGTCCCCGGGTTTAGAAGATGATGTTGTGATGTGAATGTTTTGGTTTATATTGCATGTGTCACGTCATGATAAATCAGTCCCTTGTGCCGCCCTCTCGGCATTTTGCGCCCTAGGCAACCGCCTACTTCGCCTATGCCAGGAGCCGCCCCTGATTAGAACACTGGAGGGATAGGAAATGGGCCTCTATACACCTATGTAGATATTTCTTTAAAAACCAGACGTTTCCACCTAGAATAGTCATTTACCACATTAACAATGTATAGAGTGTATTTCTGATTAATTTAATGTTATATTCATTGAAAAAAACAGTGCTTTTCTTTGAAAAATAAGACAATTTCTAAGTGACCCAAACTTTAGAACAGTAGTGTATATCCAAACGAACCTGCCCAAGTGTAAAAAAAAAATTCCCTCTGTTATGTGATGGAAATCTGGAAATACACCAAAGTTATCTATGTGTATTTAATAAGGGGCTTTCTGCAGAGAAACCACAAGGATCTCAGAGTGAAGATGCAGGACAGTCAAATACAATGATCTCATATAGGAGGACAAAGGCTATTACTCTCAGCCAATCCAGACTGGTTCTGTAGGTGCAGGGAGAGAGCTAGCTAAACACAGACAACTGATTTACATGTGTTTCCTTTGGAGATAAGCACACATACATTCAGTTCTTTGGGGAATCTAAAGGGTCTGACAGTTTTCAGGTCATACACAGTTCAGACAATTAAAACAAAGTCATAACGTATTTAGACAGGTTGTATATGTATGTAGATATAGGTCATAAAACCTACTTTTCAACTACAACATAGGTTTCAAACATACTTAGTACATGTTTCCATTACAGTTACTAAATCAACCAATTAACTACTTTTGATTTATAATTGGTCACTAGCCACAGGCATGATTACTACTGAACGTGTGTTAATTTACTGGGTCAGTCCATAATGCCAGAATTCTTAAAAAGCCACAGAGGAGTGAAGACAGTAACCTGCCGCGTGCACGTTTATAATGCGTGAATGTTAAGCATATACAATCACCAAACAATTCTCATAATTTAATAATTTATATAGGTACAGATAAATATACACATGTGCATACATTATGTATAAAAAAATTAACAAATGGCTTACTGTGTGAATAATACTGTGTTTGTCTCGATGTTTCCTTCTAAGTCTACTACTTATCTAACAGTGGTCTGTCATCTCTGTGCAGTTTTTCAAGGACATCAGGTCCCTGAGAAGACAGATTTTGGAGGACCTGGCCCCTGGCAGACAGTACTGCGTCTCTATCTGCATCTTGGATAAACTTGAGTCCAAGGCGTCCAACTACAGTCAACCTGTATGTTCTTCCACCTCTGGCATCTATACTGCAGGTACAGGTCATGTGGTCTTTGTAAATATGAACTTAAAATGTTTGGTGGTTTCATTTGAGTAGAATTAACCTGTTAGAATTACACTAGGGCTTAAAATTATGCATAGGTGACGGATGGGTGCTGTCAGCTACTTGAGGGTCAGCTAGCTGCTAGTTGTCGGCTAGGCGCTGTTATGGAACCTTACTGCGAAGCTGGTGAAAGGAGAACTCAGGCAGCAGCTGATGTCTTATGCAGATGATTTTAATGATTTTAATGTATACTTGATGCATCAAGTCATCAAGGTGGAACAATATACAAATGCTAACAGAGTAACATGAGCAATTGTCACCCACAAGATGTCTCCCACAGCATATATATCCAGTATATCTTCCTCTACTTGCGTCCCCCATTCTAACAGCACATCCATGAATGGCTAGAATTGCTGTCACTCTCTGTAACAATTTGCCCTGTTTAAGACCACAGGCGAAAATTTCTATGCTATTCATTTTAGGGAGCACGGGTGGACCCGTGCCACTGTGTACGGGCGCGCGCTGCCTGACCAATTTATAATAAACGATTAATCACTGTTTGGACCGAAACCTTGTCATCGGTCTCACCACTCATGAAATAAATATATATATAAACGAAATGACCCAAACAGGTTGCGTACAATAATCTGTATTACACAAAACACTATCATCCCCACATATCACCTCGACATGTCCCAGCAAACAAAGTCGGACACGTGAACATAAACACGCTATTAACACAAATCCCGAACATCAATATTTCCCCAGCCCAGGTTCATAACATTATCCCCAAGCAACGTCCCAAACAAAAAGTATGCAGGTGTGGCGTGGTGAGTTGTCAAAAAACATCCAAACAATGTCCACGCTGTCCTCACCACCTTCCAAGTGCCCAGAAAATTTTCAGTACTTGCGGTAATCCATTAAGTGTCTCCCAAGCAATAATCCTGTTTCGTCGAGAAAATACCATGTAGGTCTTAAGTGATCGCAGTTCCCTCGAACCTCTGGTAGCTCCGCCGGCCCGCACAAACAAAAAAGAATCCTCTGCGGGACGTCACTTCCCCCCCATTTATCATATTTGCCGTTAAAGAAACCCATATATACATAATAACACATACAATACACAAATACATACAAAGATCCCTTCCCTCATCCTTATAATTTTAAGGCGTCTGACCGATGAAATATGTACATTTTACTGATACATAAAGTGCACTTAGGTGACCTTTATAAGGTGTTCGCTCACTATTGGATTGTTAAGCATAAATTATGCATAACTAAACCACATTGTGTCCTTGCGTCTTACCACTGGTGAAATACGCAAAATAGTTAAAGTCGGTGAGAGTTGAAGTTGGTGTCTCTCTGTCTGGCGCATCTGAGTTAGATATGAAAGTCCCTCAACATAGATGCTACAATGCATTGTTGGTTGGCCCTTTATCTTTGACCTAACCTTGGCTACTGCTTAGAGAGAGAAGGGAGTATCTGTGGAATTTAGACAGGCACTATTCTCCTGTACAGATATGATGTGTAATATACAATATACATTAATATATAGTGGCATATACAGTAACGTGTGAGGATTTTCAAAAATTCCTCTACAGGCACCACTTCAGGTAATTTGTATCATTGAGCCTGTTTGTGAAATTTGCCTTGGAAATCTTTGAAATTGTCAAAAGAAGCCCTATCTCGCAATTTAAAGAAGGTGGGCAACCACAGTCAAGAGACTTAATCGGAAACACTGCTGGACATAGCGAGATAGGGCGATAGACTCGCCAGAGGTATGCGCTCTCACAGCGCCATTCTAGTTGTTAATGTTCACATAAATGTTATGTTAATGTTAGAGAACAGTCTCTTTGCTGTGTGGTTACTGCGATATTAGTACTATTATTGTCAGCCATCATTATCCAAATTGCTGTACAGGCATGTTGCTTTTTAAAAGAAACAGACAATGATTTGATTGTTTTCATCACTTGACTAGAGGTTTTAGAGGTGTTGGACAACTGCTTGTTATCGTTTTGTCAGTAATGGAGTTAACTGCCCTACTTTGATAACTATTGTCTATGCTGATTAATACGATGTATCGTGGTATATACAGCAGTAATGGTGTATGTTACAGTACCCTATTATAGTTTCTTCCCTAAATGTCATTATGCAAAATACAACACCTTTTTATATGTTTATGGTATTATGAGATGGCATCATTAAAATGTAAAATAGTCGGCATTGCATGATTAGGGTATATACACTGTTCATGGGGTATGTACATTATGTAAGTAGCCCTAACCTTTATCCTAATCCTATACAAGATTAGGTGCAACACATAAGGAAGTACATAAGACATAAAAGAACTTGGACATATAGTGCAATAAGGGAAATGGGAGGAGCTCTGACTACATGTATGATATAAAACATACATGTATGTATGTATATATATATTTAAATACATACAAATTGTATCATGTAAATAGCATATAAATACACGAAAAGGGAAAAAACACTGAATGAATAGGATCAAGTGCAAGAGTCAGACAGTCCAAATATAGTGCAGCGTACAGGCATACTGATAACCTGATCAGCATCTTACCATCCGTTATACAAACAGCCATCAACAACGACATAGTTATCAAAGAAATATAAGTCAATATCATCTTCATCATTATCATCATACAAGAGCCACATTGTCATGTCATTCCAAACAACACTACACTACACACTTAGCCAAGTGAATAGCCTTGGTCACACTAACTCTTCCCCCATCCTGCATTTAAAAGATAAAGCCTGAGGGGATGAGTGCTTGTACCTGCTATCTTAAATGTCCTGTGTGTAAGATTTAGTTGAAAGGGATCTATTGGCAGAAAATGGATATAAAATAATTGTACTGATGCTTTCACTATTATGTAATCATCTAAATTGTAACATTTTTTTTCTTTACCATAGAATGGGCCCTTTATATTTAAATACTCTATATTTAAATCAGGATCTGGTCCTCTCTACGGCGGCCGCCATGTTTTTTTCAGTAATCAAAACTGGACAAACTAAGTTTGAGTTTTTATGATGACAGAAGGCTACCACAGGTTCTCTTTCATGTTTCGAAAGGGGAGGGTGAAGGGTATTCAGCTGCAACATGCAACCTAACCACTTAATCCTAAACCCAGGTGGAAATGTGAATTGAGAGCCGGAAGGCAAAGTCTGGAATTCAGAGTGTAGGGGACTGGAGCTGTTGGATAGAACATTGGCCTGATGCTTTTTGTTTCGTCCGTCAACATAAAGTTATTAACTAATAATTACAAATAAAGATTTGTGAATCAGTTCTGAATCCTAACAGAGAATTCTAACTCTTTTTATTTACTTTTTACTTTACTTTAGTTGTCTGCATTCAAAATAGGATACAAGCAACACACATGCAGAGTATTGACTTTCACACAGTAAGCAGCATATTAATATGTTGTGGATGCCTTTCATTGATACCGTCTATAATTGGTTTATTCAATTTCAGTATAATCAAAATCATCTGATAATAAGATCATGAGGTCATCTATATCACAACCTTTTTACCATAATACTTTCACAACCTCTCCTGAACTATCTCTTGTTTCTACAGACCAGTGGCTCTCAGCTGTATTATGTTCATTGCTGATGTTAGGTCTGGTTATCCTGGTCATTTTGGTGATCACTGGTTCCATCTGTCTGAAAAGGAGGCCACTACCACTGGTCCTGGTGAGTAAAAGATGCATTTAGATTTTAGAAAGTTGCCAACACACAGAAACAAACTGTTGCGTACTACATTGGTGTTCATGAAATTATGTTCAATTTAGGTTCTGGAACTAAGACGGGTTCAGTCATTTTATTTGATACAGGACTCACTATCTATCAAATTTCAAAATCTTCATTGATCAATAACCTGATTCATCTGTTCAATATCTGCTGTTTAACTGGTCTTTTTTTTTCTTTGTCTGACTCAGACAACCATTAATCATCTTGAAGGGATTCTGACCATTGATCCCTACAGCTCGTCACACACCTTTTTGAATGTTAAGCCAACACTGATCTCTTCAAGTGAAAAGAGGAGCAACCAGTCATCAGATGAAAGTGATGTTGAAAGTGGAACAGAAAGCCATGATGGGTGCAGAGGAGATTATTCACTGCGGGTGGGCTCATCCTCTTTGTCAGCCCCCTTGTCTCGAGAGCCTGAACCACAGCTCAGTATCTTTTCAAACCAAATATCAGACTTCAGTTCACAGCCTGAAGTCCTCAATTCCCAAGTAAAAGAGATACATCCCACTCCTGGACTGAACCATAAAAAGAGCACTGACACAGACAGTTTGACAGTAGGAATAAAAGATAAGGATAGGGAGAAGAAGGAGGTGATGAGAAAGACACACAACCAGGATGTGAATCTCCTCACATTAACGTTTGGAAGGAATGAGAAGAAAGGGGTGGAGGAATCTCATTCAGACCTGGGAGAGGTAGAGCCACAGTCTCACTCAGCCTCAGAGGAAAAAAAAATCAGTCTAATTCAACCTTCACAAACTTGGGATACTAAGGAGGTGGCCATAGAAACAGTTTCCTGCTCTTCTATTGAAGATGTAGAAGAAGAGGAACACGCTGGATATATGGGGCGTCCATGCACAGATGTGTTACAGAATTTTAAGTAGAAGTCTACAAGTTTTCCCATTTGGATTATTTCATAATGTGATAAATCCAAAGAAAGACTGTCACTGATCTAAATTCGGATTTTGACAACTGATTTTTGGTGAGTAATTCTCTTCAGAAAAACACCTCACTTTGGGTCAAACCGTACTCTTTGTGCTTCTGTAAGGGCTGTTTTACTTACTCTGTGTTGGCAGCTGTATGAATATTGTATAAGGTTTTGATTAAATGACTGATTGATTTCACATCAAGTTTCTGCAGTAGAGACAGAAGAGATTTTGTTGAATCAGAATAAGTGTGAAAATGCTGTCTCTCCCCATGTGCACAACACAACCTTAAACATTAGTAATTGTGTTGTTGTTTTTTTTTTTTTTTTTACATACAGTACATATATTTCCATGTTTGTTTGTTAACTGAGGGAAAGTAGGTACACTTGACAACATTTCTTCAGCTGAATTAGTCTCAATATCACTGATGAAGTTTTCCAGTACAAAAGTTTATTCAAATGGGATTTTAACTTACGACATTGTCTCTCAGTGTGCTCTAGACATTGAATTTGGAGAAAAGGTTAATACATAGGAATAGTGCTTAAAGGTCCTAAGATAATTCCCTGTCTCCAGAATATGTATTGATCTTGAACTAGAGCTGAAACCAAATTGAGTATTATAAAAAAAATAAAAAATGTGATGCTTTGATAAAATTTGTATGGATTGATCATATGGTCATCGTCATGGTCAGTGTAGAATCATTACCAATGAACTTATGTAAAGTTACACATTGCCACAGGATATGTGTATTATTACTGTTACATGTGTCATTATGATTGTATCTGTATGTTTAATCAAACAGTATATTAACATTCAGAAACTGTGAAAATGTAATTTTACATATTGAGCGTAAAATCCTGCCATACTTTAAACTCAGTGCCGAAATACTCAATGTAACCTGTTACTCATTCTTAAGCTGTGCACATGCATTTTTCACAATAATAAAGTAGCATTTCATTTGGTAAGTTGTGTTCTTTCAATTCAATTATTGCAAGAAAAGCAACAGCAAGTTAACAATGTGTAATTTGTTCAATTTCACTTTGTACAGACAAGTACATCAGAAGGATAACAGTAAAACTGGGACAGAACAGAACAAATTAAAGGCAATGTCAAGTTTGCTGATTCAAGCCTGTTTCTGTCCAGTGACAATAAAACTCACTGAGTTAGTTGCAGGATTTGCAGGGCAGTGTACAGAGGGAGGGACTTCTGGGGAAATAGAAACTCAGAACGCTACATGAAGAAAACAACCCCACTCGTACCCCCAGCTCCCTCCCATCCCCTTCTATATGTTGTGTGCTTGAACGCAAAAGGAGTCATAATAACTTTGCACAAGACTGCTGGTCATAACACAGTCTACGGACAGACAATGGGTCTTTGGACACTTCTTCTGCAGTTACACCTTGGTAATGCTTTTTGTTTTCTGTTGATTTATGTATTTAATCAGCTGCTTTTCTGTATTTTTACACTTTTGTTCATATACTTACAGTGTAAGTTGTATATAGAGGTGTGCGTGTTGATGTGTGTATCTAAATTTTGGCAATTCATTTTAATCAATCAGAATTAACTTTCTTACATTTTGGCAGAATGTAACTGTCTGTAATGCAAAGTTAAAATAATGGTGAAGACAGGACTGAGACATTTAAAATTTAAATAATTACTCACTCTCTTTTAAGTTTATGTTCTTATTCTCTCCCTTTATAGTGTTTGGTGTTTCTCTAACACCACCTTCCGATGTTTCCATCTCGTCCTTCAACATGGAGCATACACTCAACTTCCTGCCAGGTCCTGGGACCCTCTCCGACACACACTTCACCGTCCAAATCATCAACAACAGGTATTCAATCAAGAGACAGGTAGAGAGAGGACATAACACATTGAGGCAGACTAAGTACCAATATGTATGACCCCTTGATTGCACTTGCTGAACTACCAATGTCCTACATCTTAACATCTATCACTGATGCACTAATTTTCTGATGATTTCTGGACAAATTACAAATAACAAAACCCTAATTATATAATGACATCTTCTTCATTATCACATTAATCACAAATCAACTGTCAGCTGGATGTCATCCCATCGACTGTATGAATAGGCCTCTTATAAGAGGTGTTAAATGTAACAGTTTTAATATTTGTATAAAGTTAATTTAAAAAAAAGTAACACAAAGTACATGATGGAATAAAAGCAATACAAATAAATACCCCTCCTTTCACTGATTTGTTCACTTATTAGTTTGTTTAGCTTCCGCCTCGTTCTGTAGAGTGTGTCATGTTTAATTGTTATTTCTGAAAATTTTCTAATTCCTTTAACAGTCCAGTTTTTATGAAGCTGCAAACAACATCAATGATGTCAGCACTATGTTTCACTTGCTGTGGTGATGATATGTCAATCAACAATGCTCTCGGGTTATGATCAGTCTTTCTCTTTCCGTTTCTGTATCTTCTTTCACTTTGAAGGAAGAACTTGTGGAGACCAGTGGTTGGTTGTTTGGAGCTGACAGCTGGACAGATGTGCAACCTAACCAGAGTGTTCACTGACCCATACACTCACTACAAAGCCCGAGTCCAAGCCTTCACAACCACCCAGACATCCAGCTGGACCAAATCAGGCTGGTTCCAGCCTATGTCAGACAGTGAGATACCACAGACACAGTTCAAAATATGTTACACACAAATATTTAAGAACATGTTGCCCAACATTTCCTCATTTCCCTCAAAGAGCAACCATCATTAGGCTGCTTCTTTTTTTAAATGACAATTCTTTGTCCTGTGATTACTCTCGTATTAGTTGATGAAATTAAATAAATGTTTCTCCCCATAGCTGTGCTGGGACCTCCGGATGTGTCTGTGTCTGGCTGTGGGAACTGTTTGATCCTGCAGCTCAAACCTCCTGCAACAAAGGGCCTCCAGTGCAGCCTGCAGCTGGAGAACCTATACAGAGGAGTGATCCTGCATGTGCAAAGGACCAGGGATGGGGCACAGGTATTTGTTACACAGTTGCACTTCTCAGTATTTTTATATTCCTATTTTGACTCTACTGTAGGATTGTTGTTTTGTTTTTTCCTAACCTTCAGTTTCACTAACAGTGTTTACAGCACTAACGAGCTAATGTGTAACTATGAGAAATGATTTCATTATGTATTTGTTAATCACTAGAAAATCACTAGAAAACTAGAAAAATCATCAGAAGAATCACTGTCTTTGGAAGTTCCATACATGGCACCAGAGCAGGGACAATACAGACTAATCAAATCAGCAAACAATCGAGCAGCTCTTCTTTGTCTCTTTTAAGGACTTGTTTAAAGTCTACAGTTTTGAAACACACTTGTTGCCCCATATCTATTGTAAAATGGCTCTTTTTCAGATTGTGTGTGGTTTTGCCCACGTCTTCCTCTCGCTGACTTGTGTCTTCCTGTGTTTGAGAAAATGTTCAGCCGGATGAGAACAGAAAGGAATTCATTTTCACATCTGTATATTCAATCTTTTGGCCTGCTTTCGTGCCAGCTAGAATGTACAAATATGATGAGATGAAAGTGGAGGGCTTAACCATTTTTGTACAGAATGATGGTCAGATCACAATTCCTGCCCCAAATTAGGGCAAAAAAGCAGACACAAATCTTTTATTCTTTAAGCAGATATAGGTTAAACATCCAGGGGATATGGGTTCTATTTTCTTATCTTAACCAACTTCGAGTGTTACAAAAAATTTAAAGATTCTATTAACAGACTAACTGATGCATTTTACACTTTAGTGGATATGTTGTTGTTTCTTTTTCTTTATCTGAACATCAGGTATGCGGCCAACTCTTTCTTGAGAAAAAATACAGTACTTTGACACAGGAAATGATTTTCATCACTTTTACTACGACAACAGTTTGTGTTAACACTTTAGAAATGGGTGAAAGCTGAACAAAGAAATAAAGGTTCACCACTTCAATAATAATAATATTTATATATATTGATATATAATAATAACAATTATTTGTTATTTACCAATATTCAGACTTGGTAAATAACAAATAATCTATTCCCCACGTTTTGCTTTTCATTTTTTCCCCCTAATCTCCTGGTTTGTATGTTTCAGTTCAGACTGGATCTGCCGTACAGTGAAGAGAAAGTGATCATGTACCTGCAGCCAGGTGTTGAGTACTGTGTGAGCATCTCTGTGACAGCACTCCTCAAATCCAACCATGTCGCCAGTAAACCTCACTGTGCATTCACCAGCCATCCTTCATCCAGAAGCTCATGTATGTCACTCTTGTTTACTTGAATACTCAGCATCCCTACATGAAATAACCAAAACAAATGCAAAAATGTGTGATCCTTTTTCTTCTTTTGTGCCATCAGCTTTTAAATGTTGATGTTAATGTTGGTGCAATATACCATCAAGACATATATATGTCTCTTCACCTTTTCTCTACCTGCTTTGTTCAATAATGACATTTAGATAAGAACATGGATCTTGTGATAACAAATATGATGACAGTTTTACATGGTAAATGGACAGTACTTATAAAGCCCTTTTCCAGTCTTATCCACCAATCAAAGTACGTTAGAGTGCATCTATGCAAAGCACTTAATCACACATCTTTCATACACTGGAGGTGATGGTTGATGTTGAACATCTTTTACTTTAGTAAAACATTTTCAATTCGTATTTCCCTAGACAGTGAACCTTTTAATGTAAATTTGGGAATTTGAGTATTGTTTTAAGATAACCCACTGTATAAACGTATCCTCTGCTGTGAAGTGATGTACTCAGCTGCCAGGTAATCAGGTGTCACTAAAGCTGTCTGCATGAAAGTAGGGTTAGATTTTTTGAGTATCTACATTTTTAACATCTTTATGTCACTATATATGTTTGAATATACTAAGTTATTAGTTTATCATTGAAGCATGACCACAGTAAGTACATGCCAATTAGCAGTGAAAACTGAAATCTAACTTAATATTCAATTTTTCCACATGTAATACCATTTCTGATTTAACTAAAAATGTATGTTCCAAAAAGCAGAGTTGAGTCATCTGATATATTGTCCTCTTTTCTAACAGTGTATTTGGTTATCGGCCTGCTGGGTTTTTTTTGTATACTGAGCTTCCTCATAACTGGATTGGTTGTTACTGGTGGTCAGCGGAGCTTCACAATACTAAGACAACACCTATCCACATGTCTGGTAAGTAATGCAACTGTGCTGGAACACAGATAATTATTTGAGACAAGGTGAAGCTTAAATTATTGAATGTAGCAGGTGAATGAGTAAAGGTCGATCAAAAGTCATGCAATTTTTCAGGATCTCCATCCAGATCACCATCATTATATAAAAAATGTAACCATTCTTTTATTATATTTCCAGAATATACGAAAAAGTAACCTACCAAAGTCTATTCACAATATTAAAACTAGGACAGGGACGTGAAGAGAATGCTCCTGTAAGGATTTCTGTAAATTGGATGATTTAAGTGTGACTGTCTCTGTCATTGTCTCTTTAAGCTCCAGTCATACACAAGTTCATCATGAAGGGACCTGAGGAGCAGCTGTGAGAGGGAGAGGAAGCCTATGAACTGGCACTATCCCTAAAGATCAGAGGAGCTAGATTGGGGCAGCTAGTTTTAGAGCTGGCCGAAGCTCTGAGAGAAAAATCTCTGGTTAAGTATCAAAGTGAAAAGTTTTTCGCAAATTGTTATAATACTGTCTTTATGTCAGTATTTCAATTTTTTCTGACTCTAAATGTAATAAAAATGAATGAAGTCATTGTTATTCAAAACACTTTAAAACTCAAAGAATACTTGGGATGCATGATCATTGATCGCATTCAAAATACCTTAACTTATGAATGATACTTGATCTTAGCAAGAAGATTATATTTTAATAACCACAATTGAGTTGTACTCATACATGTGTTTAGCGTAATAATGCAAAAAAGTAAAAATACGCAAACTTTACAGAATATATTTTGAATCCTGCTGTCCAGCCTCTTCTCTCCCAGATGAGCAAAGTGTTACTTTTTCATTATTTCTTCACATGGTTACTGGTTTTATTAACAAGCTGTTGTACTATACGATGAGAATATGCCATTGATGATATTAATATTTCATATGTCTCTTTTAGGTTTTCATTAAACAATTTTCATTAAAATGAAGCAGGTTGACGAAATTTTCTCCAGTTCACCATGTTTTTTCAACAAATGTATTTGATACTTTGACCTAATCTGGATGGTGATGCCTTTATCATGGTGGCACCCCACCTTGATGTGTGCAAAAAATTGGGAAAGGTGCATTCACAACTAAAATGAAAACCAGCTTTGATGTAACTACCATTCATTCAAAATCAGTTAATAAAATCAACTAATAAACTTTTTTCTGATATCTGACGTTATCAGTGCTCTGGGTACACAGGGTTAATTGACTCTTCATCAAAGTCTTATTTGGATCACTCTTGCTATTTTCTTTGGCTTGTGTTTGATTTGCTAATATTGAAAAGGTCTACATTAGTTTTCATTCAACCATGTAATTCCCAAATCTCTTAGGGCTATATTGGAATTAATCTCATCCCAAATGTGTTTGTAATATGGCGTTTGCTGAGCTAGGTTCATGCTCAAGATAGATATCTCATTGACATATGTTACACATGTCGATGCCATGTGTCACTTTTGTTGCCATATTGGATAGGTCAAAATTCATGAGTAAACAAATACATGTGATAGATCCATATTTGACCATACATTCTGAGGCTTTGATAATCTCAAAAATATGTCATACATCTATTTCCACCTAAAATATATTTCTATTTTTTAAAGGGTTACATTACTGGACATAAAATAATATTAGGTAAGTCTGAACCTGGTCTGAACAGAACTGAAGTTGTTATATCATGTGATATTGAAATATTATTAATATGTAATATTTCTAAAGCAGTTTTGGCGGGGGGTTGTGGATGGGAGCCATAATTGTCCTTACTGTGTTAAGAGGATTTTTTCGCTAAATGTGTAACTACACAAAACTAAAAATGTAAAAAAAATACATGTGCCAGTCTGTGTTTACACAACAGAAATAAATCCCAATATCATTTAGTATTTTTGAAAATAATATTTTTTTCATTATTGTTGATATCTTTCGTGTTTTCTTAAATATAAAAAATAAATAGTTGGGCTATTTTATTAACAAGTGCTATTTTAAAGGGTAAAATACTGAAAATAGATACATATTTGGTATTTATGATTATGAATAATATTGGTTGAAAAATTAAGTCATTACAAGTGGAAAATGAATCATATATATATAATTTATAGCAATTAGGGAGGGGATAACTTCCCTTGGAAATCTTCCTCTGCTCTCCCTCCCACTCCCAAAACACAGGCGCATACACACACCTGCTGTAGCCCCTCCCCTTGTAGAAGCCGCTGTCAACATGAGTGGTCTTTTTTTACAGCGTCACCAACTGTCAGATTACTGGAAAACTACGGCAGTTTCGTTTCCGCGGACACTCCGCCTCTTGAGAGTGAACTCTACTAGGAAACACTCGGTTCAGAAGTGAAACAGCTCGTCACACACTTGCTGGACTTAATGATAACCTCAGAGGAGCCTCAAAGAGAGATGTCAGTCATCATCATTGCCTTCCTCCTGACTCTTTCTACACCCACAGGTAATTTCACTTTGTCGCGGAGCCGCTGTGTGTCAGGTGTCAACTGTTCAGGAAAATACGTTGAATAACATATAGCCTAAATGTTTGATACTGATGGATTGATCACCTGCTCAGAAAATGAACGTTATGTTTCTTATTTCTTGTCCATATTATTCATATACCTCGGGTAGAGATGCTACTTTTGGTGAAATAATGTATGAAGAGTGAATTTTGATACCCTGAGGATGATCATAACAAAGGCAACACAAGTAGTTGTGGCTTTATTCAAGGGCAGTAGTCATGACCATGACATTTCTGTTTGATATAACCACCATTTGAGCATTCAATGAACACTTTACTGATCCTGGGTATAGTTCCTGCAACTGCTGTCACACAGCCTCAGTACTTCCATGTTGACATGATGACATCACATAATGTCTGCAGATTTGTCAGATGCACCATCTCCTGTTCTTTCACATCCCAATGGTTCTCCTGGATTTACATCTGCTGACTGGGGAGGGCACTGAAGATTACTGAGCTCACTGTCATGTTAATTACACCAGGTTTAGTTTTTTGCTTTGTGACATGGAGCATTATCTTAGACCCTGTACACACCTAGTATTAACATGTGTTTTTTGTGTGGGAAGTAACCACATTACTTTGGATAAAGACACTAAGTAGAGACTCAGTCTGTCATGGCTTTTCATTTGAAAATTCAGCCCATGTTCATTAAAGAGGTACATTTGATCCAAATTAATATTATCTTGAAGATATCCGCGGGATTTATCAGGGTAACTTCAGGTTAACTTAAGGGTTAATCACCATGGAAACTTATGCTGAACTCCTAACTTTATGGTAAAATTGGAGATTAGAGATGAACCTGTATAAAAACACCACCCACTGACCAATCAATTCCTTTGAATCATGACATCAGCATTCTTAGAGGATCCCATGGAGCAAAATAAGATAAGAACCTACTCCGATGAGTATCTTTATGAAAGATATAGCCTCTCATCAGAGGGCATGATAAACCTTTGTCAGTTGCTGGAGCCAAACATAACCAACCTGACACATATGAACAATGTGCTCACAAAACCACAGACAGTCTGCATATTCTTATGTTTCTATACTTGTGGGAGTTACTGATATTGATGTTCTGGGTGTGTTTCTCGTTTCCATTATTATGTTGTGTCCACGTAATATATATTTTTCCCAAGTGTTCCACACAATCAGGATTTTTTAACAGCTGTCCTTCCTGCATTTAGCAGCTGTACCTGTGTTTTTTTAGTCCGGATAATCTGTTTATACTTCCCATATTTTTCAAATATAACAGTTTGCTCCTCTTTGCTGCCATTACAATTGTCCATGTCGGTGATGGTCATATGCAGTAAACACTGCCCCTTTACGTTCATGCACTCAAATTAAATGTAGGAAAGCATGTGTTGACTTAACAAATTAATTACCAGCTTTGTGTTATCGATTAGCCTGACAAAGTTGGGTCCCGATCGTAATCTGGGGGTTAGGGTTAGGTAGGTTGATGGATAACACTGCGTTGCGTCATAATGCGCGGAAAGAACTTCCCGCCTTCAGTGTGTATGTTGTTGTCTGCTCGTTTCTGTCGGTCTTCACAAAGACAAAAACAAGCACATTTATTTAGTTATCTTTCGATGATGTCGGATAATGAATCTTGATCGTTCCTCTCACTTTAACCCTGATGTCCTGGCTGTGCGCTCCATGTCTTGTCTCGCAGTGTGTGTGGTAGAGGGTGAAACAAACAAACATAAAATAAACTTATATAATTACGTCTGATTAGTGTTCGCTAGAAACACTTTTGGAGTCTCAGGGATAAACAGTGTAGCTGATTAGTGACCTGAACAGAACGATTTTATTATATCTAAAGAAGTACTCACCATTGACTTCGATTGTATTGGATTCTGCTCTAACAAAGTTTACCCCTGAGACTGCAGAAGTGTTTGTGGACTCAGATACTTAACCTACCCCTCCATCTGCATAGTGGTGAGTAGATGATGACAGAAATTTCATTTTTGGATGAACTATCCCTTTAA